>NC_053022.1:439168173-439301710 GCF_003073215.2 Triticum urartu | reverse complement strand
CAGCCGCACCCTTGACTCTTGGCGCCTCCCTCTCCCCTGCTACACCTCTCCCTCTCGCAGTAGAACGGTGAAGCCCTGCTGCGGTGACTCCTGCATCCACCACCACGCCGTCGTGCTGCTGGATCTTCATCAACCTCTCCTTCCCCCTTGCTGGATCAAGAAGGAGGAGACATCACGCTGACCGTACGTGTGTTGAACGCAGAGGTGCCGTCCGTTCGGCGCTAGGATCTCCGGTGATTTGGATCACGTCGAGTACGGCTTCCTCATCCCCGTTCTTTGAACGCTTCCGCGCGTGATCTACAAAGGTATGTAGATGCAATCCGATCACTCATTGCTAGATGAACTCATAGATGGATCTTGGCGAAACCGTAGGAAATTTTTTGTTTTCTGCAACGTTCCCTAATAATTCTGCCTCACCCACCGCACTATCCTGTGCTCAAAAGGGGAGGCATTCGGTGTGCCATGCTGCCCCAGGGGCATCTCCGAAGAGAGCAGCCCCCACGCCGGGAAAGCCTTCAAAGAGGAAGGCAAACGAAGGTACGTCCGAACATTCATCAAAGAGGTATGGATTTGCAAATATGCATCTTGGCAGTCACATCCAATTGTGACCTTTCTGTTTGTCCTGTATCAGGAAAAGAGTGTGCCGGACTATGTCCGGGGGTCCGGCCGGTCGTACTTCCCACAGCTAGGATCCAGATCCTGCCGTAAAGATGAGAGCTAATACGGGGGTAACGCCGGATTGTCCTCCAGCCGAGGATTCAGATGATGTATCCGTCACCAACTCAGAGGTGGAGAGCGCCATGAATCATCAGTGCCAAAGGGCCATTTTACAAGACCCCGACTTTTCAGAAGAGGCGTTTAATGCCTTCAGCTCGGCTGATGCATACATCCGGGCTGCTCGAGATGGGCTTAACAGAGCCACAAAGCAATATTTAAAAGATGTACGGGTAAGTTTACTTTGTCCGAATACGATTACCATATGCCAGTAGCCCCCGAGACTTGAAGCAGTTGGTACAACTGATTTAAGTATCATTGTATAATCTAGGTTCTTAAGGAGAAGAACGACCTGCTAGCCAAAGAGCTAGAAATGTGTCAGACGCAGCTAACTATTGCCAGTGCCGAACTGGAGAAATCCAAGAAAGCGTCTCCTGGTAATGTTCCCCTCCATCGAGAAAACATAATGGTATACCAAGAATGCTAACACGGTTGCTCGCCTCTTATGAGGATCACTAGATCAACTGCAAGAACAACTGGAATCTGCTCAAGGCGGAGAACGAGAAGCCAAGAAACTACTAGCCGCGGGCGAGCGTGTGCTGACAAAAGTCGTGATGGAGAAAAACAAGCTCCAGGATTCGGATACCCGATTGGGCGAAGATCTGAAAGATGTACGGGCTCAGCTGGCTGACTCTGTAAAGGAGAATAAAAGGCTACGAGGCGGCATATTCGGTATGTGGTTGAACTTACCTTCGAATAACTCGGAGGTGGAGGGGACTGACAGAGTTATGTCTGCAGGTATGCTGACCGGTCATCCCGAGGAGGAGATGTCCGGGGCGATCTGCTACAAGAGCTGTCGCAAGTGCACGAGCAGGCTCGGCAGGCGATGCGAAGTGTTGCCAAGGCCTTATGGCCATCCGCCTCCCCTCCAGGAAAGATGGGGGAGCTTATACAACTGTTCAAGGGAGCGCGATGGGGCTTTCGATTGTGGAAGATATCGGCCTGCCGGGAAAGTGCGTGAGAGGCCTGGGCCATGGTGAAAACACGGTATACCAAGCTTGATCCGAATCATATGGCTCGGGTCGGACTTCTAGGGTCGGATGGAAAAGAAGTTCCCGTTAATTTGGTATATGACCAAGTAGAAATAGCTGCCAAGTATTCCTAGCAGGATTGTAAGCTAGACAGCCTGCTGGACGGTATAGAGGAGGAAGTTTTTGAGTCCAAATGATTATGTACCTTCCTTGACGTATGTAACTCTAGCTGAATTGTAAAACGATTGTCATGGTAGACCTTTTCGCTTCGACCTCTGGACCCGAGGGTGCAGAGTGTTTTCGAATACCTGAGCGGTAAAATAGACCGGGGTATGCGTGGAAACCAGGCGTAGGCGTCATAGTTGCTTGAACAGACAATTTGTATTTGGCTAGTTATGTTATATTACATTATGTAAGAAACATCTTCCAGAGAGAATAGTTCCATTAAGGGTTCCTTTCCCTAGGTGTGTATACGTTTAATGTGCATGTCTGAACTGTGATTGAAAAAATCGTAGTATATGTAACTTCTGGTGGTTCACGATGGAGTGAATGCGGAAACATCTTTAATTCACCGACCGAATATTCTCTTAAGAATGCTAGATTTCGGCTTCACCCAGTCTGAGCTACACATCCGGATGACCCGGCAGTAACAATCGCAGAGGTGCTCCCTTAATGCCCTAGCCGAATTAACGGGAAGGTAGGTCATAAGCACAGGAGCCAGGTATCCCAGCTTGGCCAAAACTTAAGTCATATCGATGCATATAATGGCGAAGAAAAGGTACATATGGGAAAAGACCCATATGTGATGAGCTTAATGCTCGAAAAATGATAATAGCAAGCTTCTGTCCAAGAAGCCCCCAGGTATAATGGACGTACATATTTGAAGATGTATGCATCAGGGGTGCACGGTCTAGCCACACAAAAAACTGTAAATCTAGAGAGAAAAAACAAAAAGAGAGAAAAAATAATGGAAACAATAGGAGGAAGGAGACGAACATAGTGTTCGGCGCTAGGCATAAAATCGTTGGAGTCTGGCCGCGTTCCAAGGGTTCGGCTCTAGGCGATTGTCTGACGCATTACGCAGGCGGTACGTTCCTCCGGTGAGAACTTCGTCAATGATGAAGGGACCCTCCCACTTGGGCTTGACTTTGTCCTTTTTCTTTTCCGACAGGCGTAGAATGAGTTCGCCAACATATAAGTCTTGGCCCACACTTGTCTGCTTTGATACCTGCGAGCCTGCTATTGATAAAATGCAGAACGGGCTTTTGCGACATCGTGCTCCTCCTCCAGGGCATCTAAGCTGTCCTGCCAATCAAGCTCAGCCTCTCTCTCTTCATACATGCGCACTCGAGGTGAGTCATGAATATTGTCGCAGGGTAACACTGCCTCTGCGCCGTACACCATGAAGAAAGGTGTATATCCGGTAGTACGATTGGGCGCGGTCCGCAGCCCCCAGAGTACGGAGTCGAGCTCCTCAACCCAGTGCTTGTCTGATTCTTTCAAAGACCGCACTAGTCTAGGCTTGATGCCGCTCATAATAAGACCATTGGCTCATTCGACTTGACCGTTTGTTTGTGGATGATATACAGAGGCATAATAAATTTTGATGCCTAGATTAGTGCAACAGGTTTGCACCTCATCGGATGTGAAATTGGAGCCGTTATCGATGATGATGCTGCATGGAACACCATAACGGTGTACAACACCGGATATAAATTCTATCACCAGCCCGGACTCGGCCGTTTTAACTGGTTTGGCTTCTATCCACTTGGTGAATTTATCCACCATGACCAGCTGATACTTTTTCTTATGGCTTCCCCCTTTAAGGGGTTCGACCATATTGAGCCCCCAGACCGCGAAAGGCCAAGTGATGGGGATTGTTTGTAAGGCGGTGGGCGGCATATGGCTTTGGTAAGCGAAGAGTTGGCAGCCAACGCAAAGTTGGACAAGGTCATGTGCATCTGCTCGGGCCGTCGGCCAATAAAAACCTGTACGGAAGGCCTTGTTAACAAGGGTCCGAGCTGCAGTGTGGTGCCCGCCGAGACCGGCATGAATTTCAGCCAGGAGCTGCCGCCCCTCTTCTTCGGAGATACATCTTTGAACGACTCCGGTAGCGTTTTTCTTGTAAGTTCTCCCTCGTGAACCTTGTAGGCCTTCGAACGCCGGACAATACGGTGGGCCTCGGTCAGAAGGGTTCGGTCCATGGGGTGATGATTGCCATAATGAGATGGGCCGATGGTGTTATTTCAGTGGCTGAGCCCCTGATGATATCGGTGTGTCTGGAATCTGGGGTTGTGTTCGGGTCCGGACTGGTGCTGCCACTCTCCCCTTGCCACACCACGGATGGCTTAAAAAGCTTTTCCAGAAAGATGTTAGGTGGGACGGGGTCGTGCTTGGCGCCAATGCGAGCAAGGACGTCCGCCGTTTGATTACTTTCTCGGGCCACGTGATGAAACTCGAGCCCCTCAAACCGGGCCGATATTTTTAGGACGGCGTTGCGATACGCCGCCATCTTTGGATCTTTGGCATCGAAGTCTCCATTTATTTGAGATATTGCGAGGTTTGAGTCCCCGTGCACTTCCAGGCGTTGTATGCCCATGGAGACGGCCATCCGAAGACCATGCAATAATGCCTCATATTCGGCTGCGTTGTTGGAGTCCATATATAATATTTGGAGTACATATTGGACGATGTCTCCAGTGGGGGATGTTAAAACGACGCCCGCTCCTAGCCCTGCCAGCATTTTGGAGCCATCAAAATACATAACCCAGTTGGAATATGTGTCGTACTCTTTAGGGAGTTCGGCCTCGGTCCACTGGGCGACGAAATCAGCCAGTACTTGGGATTTAATGGCTCGACGCGGTTTATATGTTATGTGAAATGGAAGGAGCTCAATGGACCATTTGGCAATCCGGCCTGTGGCATCACGGTTGTTTATTATGTCGTTGAGTGGTACTTCAGAGGCCACTGTGATCGAACACTCCTGGAAGTAGTGTCGTAGCTTTCGGGATGCCATGAAGACCGGTATGCTATCTTTTGATAATGAGGGTACCGGGATTTGCATGGTGTGAGGACAGTGGATACGTAGTATACCGGCTTCTGAAGCAGAAATTTGTGTCCGTCCTGCTCTCGCTCAATGACGAGCACGGCGCTCACCACCTGGTGTGTTGCCGATATGTATAATAACATAGGTTCGCCGACGTTAGGCGCGGCCAGGATTAGGTTGCTTGCTAGAAGGGTTTTTATTTCTTCCAGTCCGGCCGTTGCCGCATCCGTCCACTCGAAGTGATCAGTGCGCCGTAGAAGGCGATAGAGTGGGAATGCCTTTTCTCCCAATCTGGAGATAAAGCGACTTAAAGCTGCCATGCAACCGGCGAGTTTTTAGACTTGTTTAAGGTCCGTTCGCGTAGCCAATTGTGACAAAGCTCGGATTTTGGCTGGATTTGCTTCAATTCCTCTATTGGAAACGATGAAGCCCAATAGTTTTCCCGCGGGGACGCCGAAAACACACTTTTCTGGATTGTGCTTGATGTCATATGCACGGAGGTTGTCGAATGTGAGACGTAAATCGTCTATGAGTGTTTCAACGTGCCTAGTTTTGATGACGACGTCATCCACATATGCTTCAACTGCCTTGCCGATCTGTTTCTCTAGGCATGTTTGAATCATGCGTTGGTAGGTGGCACCGGAATTTTTGAGTTCGAAGGGCATGTTGTTGAAGCAGAATGGCCCATATGGGGTAATGAATGCTGTTGCGGCTTGATCAGACTCCTTCATTTTAATTCAATGGTATCCGGAATATGCGTCGAGGAAGTACAATGAGTCGTGTCCTGCAGTAGCATCAATGATCTGGTCGATGCGGGGGAGGGGAAGGGATCCTTGGGGCAAGCCTTATTGAGGTCTTTGAAATCGACGCACAGGCGCTAGGATTTGTCTTCCTTTGGCACCATCACCAGGTTTGCCAGCCGGTCCGGGTGTTTTATTTCTCTAATCAATCCGGCCTCGATTAGTTTGGCTAGCTCCTCCCCCATAGCTTGACGTTTGGGTTCGGAAAAGCGCCGCAGTGTTTGCTTGACCAGTTTATATCCCTTCAATATATTGAGGTTGTGTTCAGCCAACTTGCGTGGGATTCCTAGCATATCAGAAGGGTGCCAAGCGAATATATCCCAATTCTCGCGTAGGAACTCTCATAGCGCGGCGTGAACCGTTGGGTCTAGTTGTGCTCCAATAGATGCTGTCTTCTTGGGGTCCGTTGGATGGACTTAGAATTTGACTATTTCTTCTGCCGGTTTGAAGGAGGTGGATTTGGGTCGTTTGTCTAGGATCACATCGTCCCTGTCCACCATGGAGCGCACTGCGGTTAATTCTTCAGCTGCGAGGGCTTCAGATAATGCCTCGAGGGCCAGAGATGCGGTTTTATTTTCGGCGCAGAGTGCTATGTCTGGATCACTAGCGAGAGTGATTATGCCATTGGGCCCCGGCATCTTAAGCTTCATGTATCCGTAATGAGGTACAGCTTGGAAGCGTGTAAATGCTTCTCGCCTTAACAGGGCGTGATATATGCTGTTGAAAGGGGCCACTTGAAAGGTTATCTCTTTGGACCGATAATTGTTCGGCGTGCCGAATACCACATCAAGTGTGATTTTTCTCGCACACCGTGCCTCCCGACTGGGAATGATTCCTCGGAAGGTCGTGTTGCTTTGCTCGATGTGGCTCCTGTCTATTTCCATTTTTTGCAGTGTATCCTCATAGATGAGGTTTAGTCCGCTGCCGCCATCCATGAGAACCTTGATGAGCCGAAAGCCATCCACGATTGGGCTGAGGACCAAGGCGGCTAGTGCTCGGACTGTCCTGTATTTTGGCTCGTCGCCGGCATTAAAGGTTATAGCCGTGTCGTTCCAAGGGTTTATTGTTCCGATTTGGCAGACTTCGACGAGTTCGCGGAGTGCCCTTTTGCGCCTATTATTGGAGGCGAATGTCTCGAAGACCGTCAATACTTTGAGGTCGTCGTATTCTGGGGGTGTTGTTCTGGGGTATTCCTGGTGAGGATATGCTCACCGCTCTTAGCCACTTGCCGGAGTATCCAACATGCTCTAAGGCTGTGGGTTGGTATGTTATCCGGTGTTGTGTGTATTTTGCATGGCCCATCGAGCCATCCTTCCAGAACGGTTCCGCGCCCCGTAATGGGCTTATATTTATTTACTATTGGTCCAAGTGTGCCATGCGGGCGCACCCTTTTCGCCTGAACAAGGGGTTGAGTGGGGACCGATGGTTCCCAACGGGCTGCCTGTGTTTTCCAGGCGCTTTCCATTGTGTTGTACTTCTGTACGATAGTTGCCAAGTCAGCGAAGTGTAATATGCGACGGCGGTTGATGGCATTGAGGATTCCCTCGTCCATGCAATTGTTGCGAAACGCTAAGATCGCGTCTTCGTCGCGGCAATCTTTGATCTTGTTTTTGACAAGGAGGAATCTGGCCCAGAAGTGGTGGACCGTTTCCTGAGACTGCTGTTGTATGCTCAAGAGAGCGCTTATGTCTGGGTGGGTGGGTGGATTTAAGTCCAAACCCTGACCCAATTTTGAATCCGGAGTCTGAATATCTTTCGGACTTAGCAGTTTGGGCTCCGGGTTATCAACTGATTTTCTGAGCTTATCGTCTGATTCTATGTTCGGAGGCCGAGGTGTGTCTTTCTCCCTCAACTGGGACGCCTCCTGCGCTGAGCCTGCACCACCCGACACACGCATGTCAGGTAGAGTCGGGTAGTTGGCCTCGTGGAGGAGTTGTGCCTAACACTCGTGCAGGGTGCGGCGTCCGAAGCCGTTGGCCGCCACACCATCTCCGGGGAAACTGTCACCCATTGGAGGCTGGTGTCGGGAGGGGGGGAGGGAAGGGATGGGGCGGCAGGGACGAGAGAGGGGCTGCGGGCGAAGGAGATTGTGTCCACCCGCGAGGAGGGGTGGCTTTTTATAGCCACCGGGGGGCGGCAGCCATGTGATCACTTCGCCGCCCATGGGGAATCAATGGAAGGCTGACTGGCGGCAGCTTTGGCATTGATTCCCCATGGGAAATGAGGCGATGAGGAAGACGAGACGCGGCTGGTCGCTGACTCGGCGGGCCCGACGGATTTTCGCACCAAAAATGCTTCCCCCAGCGCCCCTGGGCACCCCCAGCGCATCGGGTTCGGCCTGGGTCCACCGACGCCAGTTCCGGGCTTAACCGGTAAAAATTGGGCTTCTGGGAGCGTGACGGCGCCATTTTTTGCTCTAAATACCTTGATATGCCGACCTTGGTGGGACACTCTGCATCGAATTGTGTTAACTTTCTCACTGGCCGGCTTTGGAAACATATAAATGGATGGAGTGATAGGCCTATATCAAGGGCGGGGAAAGAAGTTCTCCTCAAAGCTGTAGCTCAAGCAATTCCCACCTATGTTATGAGCTACTTTCAAATCCCTATTGTAGTATGTGACAAACTGAGAAAGCCTATTTCCAACTTCTGGTGGGGAATTGATAATGGGAAGAAAAAGCTTCGCTGGAGATCATGGGAGTGACTTTCTACACCGAAACATGTGGGGGTGTGGGCTTTCGCGATATGGCGATCTTTAACTAAGCTTTGCTCGAGAAACAATGCTAGAGACTATTGACTGAACCTAATTCATTGTGTGCCCAAGTGTTGAAGGGACGCTACTTCCCTGATGGGGATTTCTGGAATGCGCAATGTCTAAGATCATCTTCTTATACATGGCGCAGTATCATGCATGGCAAGGAACTACTGTAGCAAGGCCTTCTTTGGAGAGTAGGAGATGGGAAATTTACAAAGGTGGCACGAGACAACTGGATACCAGACCTGCCATCTGGTATAACCTCCACAATCGCTTCTCTTACTGAGAATCAAACAGTTAACTCCCTAATGAAAGAGAATGAACTATGCTGGAATGAGGATATGGTTAGAGACTTCTTTCCTGGAGAGATTGCAGGGATGATTCTTAGTATTCCAATAAGTTGTGATGGTTGTACTGATTTTCCCTCTTGGCCCCATACTAAGGGTGGTATATACTCAGTGAGGTCTGCATATAATTTGGCCAGATCAAAAATATTCTGGAAAGATCGAAGCAAGGTTACCAAAGGTGCGACGTCCAATCAAAATACGATGGAAAAGGCCTGGAGGAAATTATGGTCAATTCGGTTCCCTAACTATGGAGAATGGCTCATAATTGTCTCCCTACTGGTATCCAACTTCAAAAGCGATCAATCCCAGCAAGACAATGGAGCCTCATGATTTTTGCGGTGGCAGTATGGAATATATGGGAGAATAGGAACTCATGTCGCAATGGTGAGGTACTCTCCCATCCTACTCGTGTTGCTGGAAGAATTAAAGCTTATATTGATTTTATCTTGCTGAATAGCAACAGATCAGCAGGCTCCAACAGGCGTGATACATCAACATCAATTCAAAAATGGTCTCCGCCGCCAGAAGGACTGCTCACGATCCATGTGGATGCTGTGATTTTCTCATAATCTAGACGCGTTGGATTTGGAGTGGTAATGCGAGATCACCAGGGACTGGTGTGAGCTGCTTGCCGAGGATTTCTCAATCATGTACACTGTCCTGAGGTGGTTGAAGCCCATCCTATTCGCCAAGCACTCATCCTTGCTGAAAACACGGGGTTCCAAATGTTTCAGGTGGCCTCAGACTGTCTCTCGGTGATTAGGAAAATCCAACAACATGGCTTGGACAGATCCCTGACTGGCGCTATATAGTCTATGATATTAAGAGTAGGGCTACAAAGTTTACATCCTGTACTTTTAGACATGTTGTTCATACATGTAATGAGGCTGCTCACATTCTAGCCAAATCTGCAGAGCACGATTCCGATTCTAGTTGGTTTAATGAGTGCCCTGATATGATCAGGGCCATTATCTGTAACGAACAATATTGAATGAATGAATAGGAGTGGTCCATTTCTCAAAAAAAATCTGGCCCTCAAATGCCCTCTGACGAGCCCGGATGCGGGAAGTGACCGAGCATCCCTCAAATTTTCCTATATGCATCAAAACACTTTGTAATTAAAACCATAAAATCACATAAAGCATGCAAAAGAAACATCTACGTACAACGTAGATGAACTAAACTTACACTACACTACTCGTTATTATCAGATGTCCACGATCTCCGTGCCCGGCTTAGGGTACATGGGCGGCAGCTGCAACCGCGGCTCCTTCGGCTCGTTGGCGTCGGCCTCCGCCTCCAGTAAGGCGAAACGCGCGTCGGTCATCACTTGTTCTTACTGGATGAATTGCCGATTGGCCTCGACATAGCCCTCATTCTAGATGAACTCCAGGATGATGGTCTGCTCCTCCATTTTCCGTCGCTTGGGCGACCTTGTACTCTGCCATGGCGAAGCCAGCAACCAGCTCCGGCTCTGCCGCCACCTCCTCCTCCCCCTCCTCTAACTCCGGCGAATCCGAAGGTAGGCCCGCAGATAACCAGGTGGCACGCCTAGCCCAGATCTCCTTGAGTAGCTGAAGGCGCCGCTCGTGCATGCATAGGGTATGTTGTCATCTTCTGCTGGGCCATGGCGGTGATGGAGGGTGAGAGGGAGAGCGGAAGTGGATGTGGAAGACAATGAGAAATGGATGGATGGGATCGGGCTAGCGGCGTGGAGAGGGAGGGAGCAGACGTGGCTAGGGTTGGGGGAGGCCGTTAGGATTAAATAGCCGGGTCCTGGCCCTCGGGCGGTGAGCCAGAGCGGCGCCACGTGGCATTCACATCCCCACCGGAGGAGACCCCCATAGGACCGTTGGGTTTCCGGATGTTTACATGTGGGACCCGACTGTTAGCATGACATAGCAGACACACCCGTGCCGTTTCATATCTGCCCTACACTCAGGCTGGATAAGAGAGGTGCCGGTCAGTCCAGACGTTTGTGGCTGGATCGAAGCGCCCAGGTGGGTGGTTTTTCTTTTGATCGGTCAGTGACCCGGCCGGCCTCCCGAATGTTTGAGACCGGTTTGAGGCGCCTGACTATAGATGCTCTAACTAAATCTAGCTAAAGTGAACCCTTAAACGCGTCCCGCGTTTAACGTTCATGGACAGTGACAGGTCACCCTTCTAATGTTCACTAGTACGTCCATTTTGCATAATGTTTTCTTACTGTTATTTATGATGTTTTTATCCATAATAATGCTTTTTGGAGTAATTCTAATGCCTTTTCTCTCATAATATGCAAGGTATACACAAAGAGGGAGAATTTCGACAGTTGAGAATCTGGACCTGGCAAAGCTATGTCAGAGTACCTATTCTGCACAACTCCAAACAAGATGAAACTTCATGGAGAATTTTTATGGAATATTTGAAGAATATTGGAGCAAATAACTATCGGAGGGGGCCCACCAGGGCGCGCCAGGGAGCCCAGGCGCGCCCTGGTGAGTTGTACTCACCCAGGCCCACCTCTGGTGCCCATCTTCTGGTATATAAGTCATTTTGACCTAGAAAAAATAAGGAGAGGACTTTCAGGACGGAACATCGCCGCCTCGACACGGAACTTTGGCAGGAGCACTTTTGCCCTCCGGCGGAGCGATTCCACCGGGGGAACTTCCCTCCCGGAGGGGGAAATCATCGTCATCATCATCACCAACAACTCTCCCATCTTGGGGAGGGAAATCTCCATCAACATCTTCAACAACACCATCTCATCTCAAACCCTAGTTCATCTCTTGTGTTCAATCTTGTTACCGGAACTATAGATTGGTGCTTGTGGGTGACTAGTAGTGTTGATACATGGTTTATTTGGTGGAATATTATATGTTCAGATCCATTATGCTATTTAATACCCCTCTGATCTTGAGCATGATTATCATTTGTGAGTAGTTACTTTTGTTCTTGAGGTCACGGGAGAAATCATGTTGCAAGTAATCATGTGAATTTGATATGTGTTCGATATTTTGGTAGTATGTATGTTGTGATTCCCTTAGTGGTCTCATGTGAACATCGACTACATGACACTTCACCATATTTGGGCCTAAGGGAATGCATTGTGGATTAGCAATTAGATGATAAGTTGCGAGGGTGACAGAAGCTTAAACCCCAGTTTATGCGCTATTCCATAAGGGACCGATTGGATCCAAAAGTTTAATGCTATGGTTAGAATTTATTCTTAATACTTTTCTCGTAGTTGCGGATGCTTGCGGGAGGGTTAATCATATGTAGGAGGTTTGTTCAAGTAAGAACAACACCTAAGCATTGGTCCACCCACATATCAAATTATTAAAGTACCGAACACGAATTCGACCAACATGATGAAAGTGACTAGATTAAATTCCCGTGTACCCTCAAGAACGCTTTGCTTATCATAAGAGACTATTTTGGCTTGTCCTTTGCCTCAAAAGGATTGGGCTACCTTTCTGCACTTTTGTTACTACTATCGTTACTTTCTCGTTACAAATTACCTTGCTATCAAACTACTCTGTTACTTACAATTTCAGCACTTGCAGACATTACCTTGCTAAAAACCACTTGTCATTTCCTTCGACTCCTCGTTGGGTTCGACACTCTTACTTATCGAAAAGAGCTACTATTGATCCCCTATACTTGTGGGTCATCAAGGCTATTTTCTGGCGCCATTACCAGGGAGTGAAGCGCCTTTGGTAAGTGGAATTTGGCAAGGAAACATTTATATAGTGTGCTGAAATTTATTGTCACTTGTTACCATGGAAAACCACCCTTTGAGGGGTTTGTTCGGGGTATCTTCACCTCGACCGAAACCACAATTAGCTACCCCTCAACCTACTGCACCTACTGATATGCACTTGATATATGTAGAACAAATTTGTGGATTGTTCAAGCTTGTAGGTTTACCCGGAGATGAAGTTATGAAGAAGGTTTTCCCTTTATCTTTGAAGGGAAGGCATTGGCATGGTATAGGCTATGCGATGATATTGGATCATGGAATTGGAATCGTTTGAAATTGGAGTTCCACCAAAAAATGTACCCTATGCATCTAGTTCATCGTGATTGGAATTATATATATAATTTTTGGCCTCGTGAAGGGGAAAGTATCGCTCTATCTTGGGGGAGGCTTAAGTCAATGTTATATTCATGCCCCAATCATGAGCTCTCAAAAGAAATTATTATCCAGAGTTTTTATGCTCGGCTTTCTCGTAATGATCAAACCGTGCTTGATACTTCTTGTGTTGGTTCTTTTATGAAGAAGACTATTGAATTCCGGTGGGATCTTTTGGAAAGAATTAAACGCAACTCTGAAGATTGGGAACTTGACGAAGGTAAAGAGTCAGGTATTAAACTTAAGTATGATTGTGTTAAATCTTTTATGGATACCGATGCTTTTCAAAAGTTTAGCACTAAATATGGACTTGACTCTGATATAGTAGCCTCCTTTTGTGAATCATTTGCTACTCATGTTGATCTCCCTAAAGAGGAGTGGTTTAAATATCACCCACCTATTAAAGAAGAAACTAAAGAACGTGTACCCGTTAAAGAAGAAACTATACTTTACAATGTTGATCCAGTTGTTCCTTCTGCTTATATTGAGAAACCACCTTCCCTGTTAGGATAAAGGAACATGCTAAAGTTTCAACTATGCTTAACAAAAGTTATATTAGAACACCTAAATCCGACGAACAAATTAAAGTAGAACCTAGTATTTTTATGGTTAAAGATCTCTTGGAAGAGGATATGGATGGGCATGTTATTTACTTCCGTGAAGAAGCTGCTAGAATTGCCAAAGCTGATAAAAAGGATAAACATAGACCTGTTGTTAGCATGCCCGTCATCTCAGTTAAAATAGGAGATCATTGGTATCATGGTTTATGTGACATAGGTGCTAGTGTGAGTGCTATTCCTTACACCTTATATCAAGAAATTATGAATGACATAGCACCCGCAGAGATAGAAGACATAGATGTTACTATTAAACTTGCTAATAGAGATACTATCACCAATTGGGATCGTTAGAGATGTTGAAGTCTTGTGTGGGAAAATAAAATACCCTACTGATTTTCTTGTTCTTGGTTCCCCACAAGATGAATTTTGCCCCATTATCTTTGGTAGACCTTTCTTGAACACCGTTAATGCTAAAATAGATTGTGAGAAACAAACTGTCGGTGTTAGTTTCGGTGATGAGTCTCATGAGTTTAATTTTTCCAAGTTTAGTAGAAATCTTCATGAAAAAGAATTTCCTAGTAAGGATGAATTAATTGGTCTTGCTTCTATTGCTGTACCACCTACTGATCCTTTAGAACAATATTTGCTAGACCATGAAAATGATTTACATATGCATGAAAGAAATGAAATAGATAATATTTTCTTTGAACAACGTCCTCTGCTTAAACACAATTTTCCTATTGAAACTCTAGGAGGTCCTCCTCCACCTAAAGGTGATCCAGTGTTTGAATTGAAACAATTGCCAGACACTTTGAAATATGCTTATCTTGATGAAAAGAAGATACATCCTGTTATTATTAGTGCTAACCTTTTAGAACATGAAGAAGAAAGATTATTGAAAGTTCTAAGGAAGCACCGAGCTGCTATTGGATATACTCTTGATGATTTAAAGGGCATTAGTCCCACTCTATGTCAGCACAAAATTAATATGGAACCTGATGCTAAACCCGTCGTTGATCACCAATGTTGATTAAATCCAAAGATGAAAGAAGTGGTAAGAACGGAAATATTAAAACTTCTGGAGGTAGGTATAATCTATCCTATAGCTGATAGTAGATGGGTGAGTCATGCTCATTGTGTCCCTAAGAAAGGAGGTATAACTGTTGTTCCTAATGATAAGAATGAACTTATTCCACAAAGAATTGTTACAAGTTATAGAATGGTAATTGATTTTAGAAAATTAAACAAATCAACTAGAAAAGATCATTACCCTCTGCCTTTTATTGATCAAATGCTTGAAAGATTATCTAAGCACACACATTTTTGTTTCCCTAATATTCTGTTTTTTCACAAATACTTGTTTCTCAACCTGATCAAGAAAAGACCATTTTTACTTGTCCTTTTGAACCTATGTTTATAGACGTATGCCTTTCGGTTTATGTAATGCACCTGCTACCTTTCAAAGATGTATGACTGCTATATTCTCTAACTTTTATGAAAAGTTTGTTGACATTTTCATGGATGACTTCTTTGTTTATGGGAAGTCTTTTGATGATTGTTTAAGCAATCTTGAGTGAGTGTTGCAGAGATGTGAACAAACAAATCTTGTCTTGAGTTGGGAGAAGTGCTACTTTATGGTTTATGAAGGCATTGTCTTGGGTCATAAAATTTCTGAAAGAGGTATTGAAGTGGACAAAGCTAAGGTTGATGCAATTGAGGAAATGCCATGTCCTAAAGATATAAAAGGTATTCGTAGTTTCTTAGGTCATGCTGGTTTCTATAGGAGATTTATCAAGGACTTTTCTTAAATTTCTAGGCCTCTTACGAATCTTTTGCAAAAGGCTTTTCTTTTTTATGATGATTGTTTAGAAGCCTTTGAAACACTCAAGAAAGCCTTAATTCCTGCACCTATTGTTCAACCACCTGATTGGGACTTGCCTTTTGAAATTATGTGTGATGCTAGTGATTATGATGTTGATGCTGTTCCAGGACAAAGAGTTGATAAGAAACCGAATGTTATTCATTATGCTAGTAAAACTCTAGACTGTGCTCAACGAAATTATGCTACTACTCAAAAAGAATTCTTAGCAGTGGTATTTGCTTGTGACAAATTTAGACCTTATATTCTTGATTCCAAAGTAACTGTTCACATAGACCATGCTGCTATTAAATATCTTATGGAAAAGAAAGATGCCAAACCTAGACTTATTCGTTGGGTTCTCTTGTCACAAGAATTTGATTTACATATCATTGATAGAAAAGGAGCCGAGAACCCCGTAGCTGATAATTTATCTAGGCTTGAAAATGTGCATGATGACCCACTACCTATTGATGATAGTTTTCCTGATGAGCAATTAGCTGCAATAAATGTTGCTCACAGTACTCCTTGGTATGCTGATTATGCTAATTACATTGTTGCTAAATATTTACCACCTAGCTTTACATACCAACAAAAGAAAAAATTCTTCTATGATTTAATACATTACTTTTGGGATGACCCACATCTTTATAAAGAAGGACTATATGGTATTATTAGACGTTGTGTACATGAGCATGAATAGGGACAAATCCTACGTAAATGTCACTCCGAAGCTTATGGAGGGCATCATGCTGGAGATAGAACTTCTCACAAGGTATTGCAATCTAGATTTTATTGGCCTAGTCTCCTCAAGGATGCCCGTGAGTTCGTCTTATCTTGTGATGAATGTCAAAGCATAGGTAATATCAATAAGCATCAAGAAATGCCTATGAATTATTCACTTGCTGTTGAACCATTTGATGTTTGGGGATTTGATTACATGGGACCTTTTCCTTCCTCTAATACACATATTTTGGTTGCTGTTGATTATGTTACTAAATGGGTAGAAGCTATTCCAACCAGTAGTGCTGATCACAACACCTCTATTAAAATGCTTAAGGAAGTTATTTTCCCAAGGTTTGAGGTCCCTAGATATTTAATGACAGATGGTGGTTCACACTTTATTCATGGTGCTTTCCGTAAAATGCTTGCCAAAGTGTGATGTTAACCATATAATTGCATCACCTTATCATCCGGAGTCTAGTGGTGAAGTTGAACTTAGCAATAGAGAAATAAAGTTAATTTTGCAAAAGACTATCAATAGGTCCAGGAAGAATTGGTCTAAGAAATTGGATGATGCACTTTGGGCTTATAGAACAACAGACAAAAATCCTATTGGTATGTCTCCTTATAAAATGGTTTATGGAAAAGCTTGTCATTTGCCTCTTGAGTTAGAACATAAAGCACATTGGGCCATCAAAGAGCTCAATTATGATTTCAAACTCGTTGGTGAAAAGAGGTTATTTGATATTAGCTCATTAGATGAATGGAGAACCCAAGCTTATGAAAATGCAAAATTATTTAAGGAAAAGGTTAAAAGATGGCATGACAAAAGAATCCAAAAGCGTGGGTTTAAAGTCGGAGAATATGTTCTTTTGTACAACTCTCATTTCAGATTCTTTGCAGGAAAACTCCTCTCAAAATGGGAAAGCCCCTATGTTATCGAGGAGGTTTATCTATCTAGAGCCATCAAAATACATAATTCTGAAGGTACTAAACCGAAGGTTGTCAATGGGCAACGAATAAAGCATTATATCTCAGGTACGCCCATTAATGTTGAAAGTAATATTATTCAAACTTTGACACCGAAAGAACACATAAAAGAGTCCTTCTGGAACACTCCAGAATCATGAAAATAAGGAGGTACATGATACGGTAAGTAAACAGACTCCCAAAAATCCGCAAAAATATTTATTATCAGTTTAGGAATATTTAAAAATTTAGGAAAAAAGGAACTTCCAGGAAGCGTCCCCTGGTGGGCACAAGACACCAGGGCGCGCGCCTGATAACCCACAAGTATAGGGGATCAATTGTAGCCTCTTTCGATAAGTAAGAGTGTCGAACCCAACGAGGAGCTAAAGGCAGAACAAATATTCCCTCAAGTTCTATCGACCACCGATACAACTCTACGCACGCTTGATGTTCGCTTTACCTAGAACAAGTATGAAACTAGAAGTACTTTGTAGGTGTTGTTGGATTTGGATAGGTTTGCAAGATAATAAAGAGTACGTAAATAAAAAGTAGGGGCTGTTTAGTTAAAGACACAACTAAGTTAGGTTTAGTAGAGAGTTTGTTGTTACGATAAAGTTATTTGTCCCTAGGCAATCGATAACTAGACCGGTAATCATTATTACAATTTTATTTGAGGGAGAGGCATAAGCTAACATACTTTCTCTACTTGGATCATATGCACTTATGATTTGAACTCTAGCAAGCATCCACAACTACTAAAGATTCATTAAGGTAAAACCCAACCATAGCATTAAAGCATCAAGTCCCCTTTATCCCATACGCAAACAACCTACTTACTCGGGTCTGTGCTTCTGTCACTCACGCCACCCACCATAAGCAAATCATGAACATATTGCAAACCCTACATCGGGGATCCCTCACGCTTGCGCGACATGGAGAGCACCATAGGACAGCACCAATAATAAAACATGCAACTCAAACCAATCTTGATCATCAAATAGCCATTATTAGTTTTAGTAGAGAGCTTTTGTTACGAGAAAGTTATTTGTCCCTAGGCAATCGATAACTAGACCGGTAATCATTATTGCAATTTTATTTGAGGGAGAGGCATAAGCTAACATACTTTCTCTACTTGGATCATATGCACTTATGATTGGAACTCTAGCAAGCATCCGCAACTACTAAAGATCATTAAGGTAAAACCCAACCATAGCATTAAAGCATCAAGTCCTCTTTATCCCATACGCAAACAACCTACTTACTCGGGTCTGTGCTTCTTCACTCACGCCACCCACCATAAGCAAATCATGAACATATTGCAACACCCTACAGCGGGGATCCCTCACGCTTGCGCTGACACGGAGAGCACCATAGGACAGCACCAATAATAAAACATGCAACTCAAACCAATCTTGATCATCAAATAGCCCATAGGACAAAACAGATCTACTCAAACATCATAGGATAGCCATACATCATTGGGAAATAATATATAGCGTTGAGCACCATGTTTAAGTAGAGATTACAGCGGGTAAGAGAGAGGTTACACCGCTGCATAGAGGGGGGAAGAGTTGGTGATGATGGCGGTGAAGTTGTTGGTGAAGATTGCGGTGATGATGATGGCCACGGCAGCGTTCCGGCGCCACCGGAAGAGAAGGGGAGAGGGGGCCCCTTCGTCTTCTTCTTCCTTGACCTCCTCCCTAGATGGGAGAAGGGTTTCCCCTCTGGTCCTTGGCCTCCATGGCGTGGGAGGGGCGAGAGCCCCTCCGAGATTGGATCTATCTCTCTGTCTCTCTCTGTTTCTGCGTTCGTTCTGCTGCCCTTTCACCGTTTCTTTATACGGAGATCCGTAACTCCGATTGGACTGAAACCTTCGCCGTGATTTTTTAAAAATTAGCTTTCTTGCGGCCGAAAGGGCATCAACCGCCTTACGGGTGGCCCACGAGGGTGGGGGGCGCCCCCTCCTGGGGACGTGGCCCTGCCTTGTGGCCCTCGGACACCGTTTCGCGTTGATCTTTTCCCAAGATTTTCCAAATATTCCAAAAATAAGCTCTCCGTCTTATCCCGTTTGGACTCCGTTTGATATGGATATTCTGCGAAACAAAAACATGCAATAGACAGGAACTGTCACTGGGCACTGGATCAATATGTTAGTCCCAAAAATAGTATAAAAAGTTGCCAAAAGTATATGAAAGTTGAATAATATTGGCATGGAACAATCAAAAATTATAGATACGACGGAGACGTATCAGCATCCCCAAGCTTAATTCCTGCTCGTCCTCGAGTAGGTAAATGATAAAAAAGATAATTTTTGATGTGGAATGCTACCTAGCATAATCTTGATCATATGTCTAATCATGGCATGAATATTAAGACACGAGTGATTCAAAGCAATAGTCTATCCTTTGACATAAAATACAATAATACTTCAAGCATACCAACCAAGCAATTATGTCTTATTGAAATAACATAGCCAAAGAAAGCTCATCCCTACAAAATCATATAGTCTGGCTATGCTCCATCTTCACCACACAAATATTCACATCATGCACAACCCCGATGACAAGCCAAGCAATTGTTTCATACTTTTGACGTTCTCAAACCTTTTCAACTTTCACGCAATACATGAGCGTGAGCCATGGACATAGCACTATAGGTGGAATAGAATATGATGGTGGTTGTGGAGAAGACAAAAAAGGAGAAAGTCTCACATCGACGCGGCTAATCAACGGGCTATGGAGATGCCCATCAATTGATGTCAATGTGAGGAGTAGGGATTGCCATGCAACGGATACACTAGAGCTATAAGTGTATGAAAGCTCAAACTGAAACTAAGTGGGTGTGCATCCAACTTGCTTGCTCATGAAGACCTAGGGCATTTGAGGAAGCCCATCGTTGGAATATACAAGCCAAGTTCTATAATGAAAATTCCCACTAGTATATGAAAGTGATAACTCAAGAGACTCTCTATATGAAGAACATGGTGCTACTTGAAGCACAAGTGTGGTAAAAGGATAGTAACATTGCCCCCTTCTCTTTTTCTCTCATTTTTTTTTTTTTTTTTTGCCTTTTTGCCTCTCTTTTTTTCGTCCGGAGTCTCATCCCGACTTGTGGGGGAATCATAGTCTCCATCATCCTTTCCTCACTGGGGCAATGCTCTAATAATGATGATCATCACACTTTTATTTACTTACAACTCAATATTACAACTCGATATCTAGAACAAAGATATGACTCTATATGAATGCCTCCGGCGGTGTACCGGGATGTGCAATGATCTAGCGTAGCAATGACATCAAAAAACGGAACAAGCCATGAAAACATCATGCTAGCTATCTTACGATCATGCAAAGCAATATGACAATGAATGCTCAAGTCATGTATATGATGATGATGGAAAGTTGCATGGCAATATATCTCAGAATGGCTATGGAAATGCCATGATAGGTAAGTATGGTGGCTGTTTTGAGGAAGAAGGGGTTTATGGTTAGCGAATTAGTAGTCAGACGAGGTTTGGATGCACCGGAGTTTGCACCAACTCTCGAGGTGAAGAAAGGGCAATGCAGTCTGGTACTTAAGAGGCTAGCAAGATGGAAGGGTGAGAGTGCGTATAATCCATGGACTCAACATTAGTCATAAAGAACTCACATATACTTATTGCAAAAATCTATTAGTCATCAGAAACAAAGTACTACGCGCATGCTCCTAGGGGGATAGATTGGTAGGAAAAGACCAATCGCTCGTCCCCGACCGCCACTCATAAGGAAGACAATCAATAAATAACCATCATGCTCCAACTTCTTACATAACGGTTCACCATACGTGCATGACTAGCACGACTCTAATATCACCATCTTAATATCGCAAAACTATTGCAAGGAATCAAACATATCATATTCAGCGATCTACAAGTTTTATGTAGGATTTTATGACTAACCATGTGAATGACCAGTTCCTGTCATCTCTCTAAATATATATAAGTGAAGCAAGAGAGTTTTAATTATTTCTACAAAAGATATGCCCATGCTCTAACAAATATAAGTGAATCAAAAGAGCATTCTACAAATGGCGGTTGTCTAAGTGAAGAGAAACAGGCAATCCAAACTTCAAATGATATAAGTGAAGCACATGAAGCATTCTATAAAGCCATACTCAAAAGATATAAGTGAAGTGCAAAGAGAATTCTATAAATCAACCAAGGACCATATCATACCAGCATGGTGCATAAAAGAAAAGTAAAAACCTAAATGCAAAAGATGCTCCAAGACTTGCACATATCGCATGAATGAAACGAATCCGAAAACATACCGATACTTGTTGAAGAAACAGGGGATGCCTCCCGAGCATCCCCAAGCTTAGATGCTTGAGTCTCCTTGAGTATTTACTTGGGGTGCCTCGGGCATCCCCAAGCTTGAGCTCTTGCCTCTCTTCCTTCTTCTCACATCGAGACCTTCTCGATCATCGAACACTTCATCCACACAAAACTTCAACAGAAAACTCGGTAAGATCCGTTAGTATAATGAAGCAAATCACTACTCTCAGTACTGTTGCAAATCAATTAATATTTTGTTTTTTCATTGTGTCTACTGTAATATAACTTTTTCATGGCTTAATCCACTAATATAAATTGATAGTTTCATCAAAACAAGCAAACTATGCATCAAAAACAGAATCTGTCTAAAGCAGAACAGTCAGTAATAATTTGAACATTCACCATACTTATGATACTTGAACAATTCTACCAAAATTAGAAAAAATAACAAAAATTACATCAAGACAGTGCAAAAAGAATAAGAACCATTTGACATTCCAGCTAAAAATGTAAAATCGCGTACTACAGCCAAAGTTTCTGTCCTGCACCGTACAAACCATCAAGCAAATGTAAACATCCTAAAGGCAAACCTTGGCACATTATTTTTATAATACAATGGAATTGTACAAGGGGATAATTATTTTTGTTGAAAATTTTCTGTAATTAAGATTCACAAAGTTCCCATGGGCATGAACAAAGTTCAAGGACGTCCCCCATTTTCACAATGCTCGTCTCTATCACTTTCACTTTCCTTTTTGAAAAAGTTTTGGGTTCCCCTCTTTATTTTTGTTGTTTTTAAACTATATAAAAGCACTCAACAGAAATAAATAACTCTCTAAAACTTCCGGGTTGTCTCCCTGGCAGTGCTTTCTTTAAAGCCATTAAGCTAGGCATATAGTGCTCAAGTAGTGAATCCACCCGGATCCCAAGGTATATCAAAGCCAATTTTAATTAGCAATGACTTGTAATTTAGTAGTGAGCACAAAGCAACATATATCATGTAATGACGAAGTCTAACTCTCTTCCTATGCATCCGCATGTCATAAAAGAACAATTCATGCACACAAAGTAAAGGCCAATGCATAGTATAAACAGTTTCTTGCAATTTTATCATGTTGGAAACATAGAGAGGTGGAGATATAGTTCCTCTCTCATAATAATTGCAAGTAGGAGCAGCAAGCACATGCATATTATACTTATCAAAATCATCATGTGTAGTAGTAAAAGCCAACCCATCAACATAATCCTTAATAAGCACAAACTTCTCTGATATAGTGTAGTTTGGAGAATTCAAAAAGATAATAGGACTATCATGCGTGGGTGCAATAGCAACAATTTCATGTTTAACATAAGGAACTATAGCAAGTTCATCTCCATAAGAATAATTCATATTTGTTGGGGGTTTGGTGCGACATATGCCAAAGGATGGCTTATCATGGTGGGGGCGAGTAGAACGTCGCCGGTGCCTGGAAACGGGATGAGGCGAAGGCATGCACGCTGACGAATCTTACCCAGCTTCAGGGCTCTTCGGGGAGATAATACCCCTACTGCTGCTCTGCGGGGTCTCCGCATGATCACTATGGCAAAGTGTTTACATGGTTGCTCCTTGAGCTGTTTCTTGGAGGTAGGAGAGGGCAAGGCTAGGTCTCTCCCTTCTGTATGATCTGGCCTAGAGCTAATGGGTTCCAACCCTTTGCATGGGTGCCCTGGGGGGTTTATATAGGCCTACCCCCCAGGGGTACAATGGTAATCCGGCGGGACGCGGGCCCAGCCATCAGCGCCTCTGGCCTCCGACTTCCCCGCCGACCGCTGGGGCCCGCCGACTGGCTTGGTACGGAGCCGACAGGCCGCGTCCGCCGTGGGCGGGTCTTGCCGGCTGCTGATTACTGTAGCCGTGCTTCTGATGACGCGGGCTTGATCATGGGGTCGTGGCAACAGCCCCGCCGCCTGGCGGGCGATCACTATTGCCACTCTCCATCACATCTTGATTAATGGTGCGTGGGCCCCAGGGAGGGCTCGGCGGACTCGCCCAGGCCGACTCCCGACGGGTCCGACTGGTGGTCCTCTTGCCGTCTCCTGGGGTCTCACCGACTGGTGGGACCCGCTGCCTCCGAGCCATACAGACAAGCCGTCGTGGGTGCAGGATTTGGTCCTGCGGTGCTGATGTCAGGGCCGGCATGGCAACAGTGCCACGCCGCACGGAGATCTTCCGGGGTACGACGCGCTGTGGCCATGCCCGCCCTTGGTAAGGGGCGGGAGTCGGCTTACTGTAGCCACTCTCCTGCCCCGTCCCCCTTGATGAGGTCACGGGGTTTGTTGGAGTCGCAGGCCGACTCCCCAAAGCCGGCTTCTCCGGAAGTCGCCAGTCAGGAGTCGGCTTACCCTGCGGTCTTCCCTGGGACTCGGCCGCGAGTGGTCAGTCGTCCGTCTTGCCATTGACTTGTCGAAGGCGGCTCTTCGTACTGGGTCCTTGAGGGGCACAGCCTGCCCCGATGTCTTGAAAGGTTCTGGGGCTCGGGTTGGCCTACCCGTGGCCCATTACTCTGACAGTAGTCCCCGAAGCTGATGAGGCACCACGGACGATCGGCCGAGTAGCCTCAGTAGTTTCTCCTTCCGGGTGCTCAACACATGGTCTTGGATGGAGTTCTGCCGGGCCGACTAGAAGGAGTCGGTCTCGCTCAACTCGGACTCGCCCAATTCTGACTCGCACAATATTTCGAACGTCGGGGCGGGATCCAAGTAGCATGCTAGCTAAGCCTCCAGGTCGCCGCCCGTTCTAGGCCTGTCATGCGATGACATGTGGCTGGGCCATTCTGCCAACCTACGCGTGCGACGGGATAGGCCCATAGGCGGGGCCCGCCACTACCGCGCCTCGGCGCCTGAGCAGATCCGCCGCGGCCACGGCGGACGGTTGGGATTCTCGTGGAGTTATTGCACGCAGTAACTTTGTCGTGGAACGTGGGGGTCATGGGGCCGTGGGCGCAATAAATCCCATGACCGCCCCCTCGGCTTCGCAGCCCACGAGGCTATAAGTAGGGGAAAGAGGGGGGCACGTGCGCTCCTCCTTCCCACCACTCCTCGCTCTCTTCCTTCTCACTTCTCCTCGCTCTCCTCCTTCTTCTTCTTCTTCGCTTCGCCGCGCGCCCAAGCTCCGACGAACGCCGCGGCGATCAGCTCGCGATGAGCTCTTCCTCTGCCGCCGCGCCTCCCCCGGTGCGCTCTGGCACCTGGGACGGCTCCGAAGTTCACAACGACCACGTCGAGTTCCTTCGCCGGACTCGTCGGCTCCCCGGCGAGGATCACGTGCGGGTGCGTCCCGCGCCGAAGGGGGAGATTTCCCCCGCGCCGCAGGAGGAGTGAGCGGGTTATCTTCCGCTCGCACTGCCTGCGTGGGTTGGGGCTACCGGCGAGCAGTTTCTTCCGGTCCTTCCTCGAATTCTACGGCCTCCGGCTGCACCACCTCACCCCCAACGCAGTGGTGCTGCTGTCCGCCTTCGTGGCCATGTGCGAAGGCTTCCTCGGAGTCCTCCCCACCCTTGAGCTCTGGGGGGAGTTTTTCTTCTCCAAGCTCGGCACCCAGGCTGCGGGCGTGCCGGCTCAATGCGGCGCTTTCATCGTCGTGCGAAGGTCGGGGGCCGACAATCCCTTCCCCTCCATCTCGCTGATCAAGTCGGCGAAGATGTGGCAGAGATCCTACTTCTACGTTAAGAACGCCTCCGCGAGGGGGGACTGGGTCAACCTGCCGGCTTTCGAAGCCGGCCCGCCGGCTGGGCGACTGCCCAACTGGTCGTCCCGGGCCAAGTCGCTGACGCCTGCGGGAGCCGGTGCCATCACGCGACTTCGAGTGCTGACGAGTCGGAGGGTCTGACTGGTCCGGACCTGCTGGCCGCCTTCGTTTCACGCCGAGTTCGCCCACTCCAAGGCCGTCCCCATATGATATGCCAGATGAGCGAGCACCGCGACCCGAGTCGGATGTGCACCAAGGACATGCCTCACAAAGAGGTGGCCTTCATGGTGAACTACCTCTCGGACAGTAGGCTCCTAGAGGACTGGCGGTTCGGCAAGGAGCCATACTCCCGCACCAACCCCCCGCCCGTGGTGAGTCGCCTTTCTTTTTTTCTTTGGATTGTCTTCTTCTTGCCGAGTTTTGGACCAGTCGGCTTTGGTTAGAATCCCCTCCTCCACCCACCAGCCGGCACCTCAGGGCCAGCCCACGAGTTCCTCGCCGACCGGGCGGAGAGAGACGTCGACGACCCCGATCTGGGGGCACGGCTCTGGAAGATGACGCAGAGGGAGGAGGAGGAACAGCAGGCCGACTTCAGGCCCTCGGCCACTTTCGCCGACTGGCCTGATGATGACGCCGAGGGAGAAGTCACCCCTCGCCATCGGCCAGGAGCCAGCCAGCTTGGCGTGG
The DNA here is from genome assembly GCF_003073215.2 of Triticum urartu. Classification (NCBI taxonomy): domain Eukaryota; kingdom Viridiplantae; phylum Streptophyta; class Magnoliopsida; order Poales; family Poaceae; genus Triticum; species Triticum urartu. Next base: position 439,276,068 of record NC_053022.1, on the reverse strand, counting down.
GCTCTTCTGTCGCGTCGGGCGCTCCAGGCGGCGGAAAGAAGCGCAGGGCCGTGCCGACCTTGTTCAGCAGTCGGCCGAAGAAGCCCAAGGGTTCGGCTGCGGCGCCCCGACGGGATGAGGCGGCCGCGAAGGCCATCCGCTTCTGTAAGGAAGTGAAGAAGCCGCCATTGGTCTCCGCGTAAGTATTCTGTCTTCAAAGTTTTATTCTTTCTTTGTGACTTTGTCTAAGTCTCTACTTGCCCATCTTGCTTCAGGGCTCCCCTCTCTCTTGAGAGGGTCACCGCAGCCTCCGTCATGGGGTCAGCGGAGACGTCCGCCACCACTCGGCGGATTGACCCGCTGCTGACCTCCGGGAGGCGACGGAGCGGAATGCGCAAGAGAAGCGCAACAAAGAAGAGGCCCTCCACCTGGAGAAGGCGGAGGCCTCCGCAAAGAAAAAGCTGGCGGAGGCCGAAGCCGCCGCCGCGGCGAAACGGCAGGCTGAGGAGGCCGCCCGCCGCCAGTCGGCGGTGCTCATTACCCCGTTGAACTCTGCGCCGCCGCCTCCAGAGTTCACGGGGCAGACTGGGGAAGCCGGCGGGGAGAGCCCCGTCGTGGGGGGGGGAGGGCGGCGACCCCTCTACGCCGGATGTGAACGTTCCGCCGCCGCCTCCGCCGCCGTCTGAAGGTGCGCAGGGCGAGCAGCCGGCGGGCCCTCCGGTGCCGCCGACCGAAGACGTGGCCGTGGCGAGGCTACTCCTTCAAGTCGGCTCGCCAACGCGCCGCCGTCTGGAGTAGGCGACTTCGGCACCGCGTCCTCTGGAAGCCGGCGCCGCCAGCTCGGCGATCCCAGACGCCGAGGCGACGAGCGCCGCGCCCATTGGGTGGGTGCGAGGAGGCGGCACAGGGCCGCTGAACCAGGCGCTTCTGGACGTCCAAGCGAAGCTTCGTGCCGAGGGCGACGCTCTCCAGAATTGCACCAAGGCGTACCTGGCATCGCGGGCAGCCGTCCGGGTATGTTTTTTTCCTTTGGTCCTTGTTTCCTTGTTACTCTCTGTGGGGGCACGCCAGCGCACCCAATGGGTGTAGTCCCCGCGTTTCGGGCTGGCTGCTGAGCAGGGGGCCCGGAACTCCAATTGATGAAATCTGGGTATTAATTTTTTGTCTGAAATGCTTGACACAGGATTACCACAACCTTCGCGTCACTGCCTTCAACCGTAACATTGAAGAGCTGGGCAAGCGGACCGCCGATTTGTCGGAGAGCCGGAGTAGGTATTTTTCCTTCTTTGCGGGGGCGCGCTGGCACACCCGCGGGCTGTAGTCCCCGAGATTCGGGACGACTGCCAAGCAGTCGGGCCGGATCTCCCCGGTGATCTTCTTTATTGATGACTCAACCCCTTCTTTCTTTCTTCTTTTCAGGAGCCAATGCTGCTCTTCAACAGCAGCTGAGGGAAGCCAACTCCGCATTGCGCGCCAAAGGGGAGGAGTGCAGCAAGCTCGCCACGGAGCGCGATCTACTGGCCACTCAATTGGCAGAGCAGAAGGAGCTGCTTGTGAAGACGCAGAGGGAGGCGGAAGAGACGGAGACCGCCCTCCTGGCCGAGTTGGCGAGCGAGCGCTCCTCCTGGTCTGACAAGGAGGCGATGCTGGCCTCCGGCTTCCATGAGATTGAAGACATCGTTGATGGTGAGTTTCTTTACTTTCTTTCTTCGATCTACTGATTATAAGTCGTGCCGACTCCTGGTTTTTGACTTGCTTCTTCATTTCTTCCATCTTGGCAGACTTCTTTCCTGGGCACTCGCAGGACGCCATCCAAGCCATCAAGGCTGATCGTGAAGGTCGGAGGGCGTAGAGATCGCTGCCGACGCCCCCCGAACCCTTGACGAGCACATCCTGAGCATCGAGGCTCGCCTTCGGCCGACTCACCGGATGCTGCGCCGGCTTCAGCGTGTCGGTGCCTAGGCGATTGCCGCCCTGTGGCCGGACATGCAGGCTCCGCGCACCCCCAGCCTGACGGCCGACTGGCTAGAGGTCGCGGCTGGTCGTTTTAAGGCCTGGAAGGGTTCTTCGGCCCGAGCTGGAGCGCGTCGGGCCTTGGAGTTCGTCAAGGCATGGTATCCGGGGCTGGATTTAGACCGGTTGGCCACGCTTTGGTCGGAGGCCCAGCTGGAGCTGGCAGCTGTGGAAGACGCCCTCGTCAAGCGTGCTGTGGCGATCGCCGAGTACACCGACACCAGCATCTTCGCCGGAGTGGTTTGGGATGAACCCAGACTACGGCGAGGACTCGGCGGAGGTGATTGGCTCTAGCGTCGAGGAGGAAGGTGAGGCGGAGGACGGAGGCGAGATGGAGGCACCAGAAGACGGAGCAGACGGCCAGCCTCAGCTCGACCGCGCCTCCAGCAAAGAGCTGCGTGCGACCGACCCGACTGCCGCCGGAGGCAATCAAGCCGAGACTAGCCAGCCCGGCCGCCCCAACGCCTGTCGCTGCCGCCTCGTCCGACCCTCCGAATCCGTCAGCTGCTTTCTAAGCTGCTGCTTTACCTTTATTTTATCTGCTTCAGTAGTCTTTGAAGAACTTGTTAATTCGCACAATTCCACCCGCAGGGTGTATTTTGAACTTCTGCTCGAAGATTCAGCCAAGGGCCTATGCTATGTAAATATATTTATCCGAGTTCTATCTTTTCTTGCTCATTGCTCTTTTGGCTTTTTTCCTTTGCTGCTTTCTCTTAGTTGCCTGCCTTGCCAATCGGACAGCCGCTCTACGGACTGCCGCTGGATCAAATGCTTGGCTACTTTGGGAAGGGAAGTACTTAGCCGTTTTAAGAGTTTTTGAGCAAGTTGAATAGGAAGCAGCAATCCGACTACTCGAGAGTCGGTTTGCAAAAAGGCTGGAAGCCGTCTTGAGCTATGTTTTATGCTTTGAGTCCTTAGCCATTTTTCATGCGAATGCCCATTCTACCTTACTTCTGCCCACCGTACAGTCGCTCTGCGAGCTGTGGCTTCTGACAGGAGACGGTTTAGGCGTTTACACACTACTTGTCCGACTGCAGGAAGCATTTCATAGTGCAAGGAGGCAAGTCCCCAGGCCGACTTGTCGAGCCCGGTGCCAAACGGCATAAAAAGGAGTAACATACTTGCAGGCATAATTTTTATCATACAGACAAAAGAGGGCAGTCCCCGAGCTCGTCTCGGGGGGCCCTAAGTCTTGGTACTTTAATACAAAAGGTAGCGTGGTACATACTACATCAACTGTAAAATCTTCGGAGGAGATTTGCATTCCATGGCCGCTTTGTCTCCTTGCCGGAGTCGTTCCTCTTGCGTGCTCAGGGCTTCTGAGCGTCAATCAGGTAGTAGGAGTCGTTGCCCAGTACTTTGCTGATGATGAAAGGGCCTTCCCAAGGCGCCGACAGCTTGTGCTGGCCGGCTGTTCGCTGGATCAGCCGGAGCACAAGGTCGCCCTATTGGAAAGATCTTGGCCTGACCTTCCTATTGTGGTATCGGTACAGGCTTTGCTGGTAGATGCTGTACTGGCTGAGTGCCAACAGCCGGCCCTCTTCTAGCAGATCGACACCGTCTTGTCGTGCTTCTTCTGCTTCCTCCTTGGTGTACATGGTGACTCGTGGGGAGTCGAACTCTATGTCCGTTGGGATGACGGCTTCAGCACCGTAGACGAGGAAGAAAGGCATGAAGCCTATTGACTTGTTTGGAGTCGTGCGCAGACTCCAGAGGACGGCTGGTAGCTCATCGAGCCAGCAGCCAGCCAAGCGCTCTAGAGGCTCGATCAGCCGGGGTTTGATGCCGAACAGGATGAGGCCGTTTGCTCACTCCACCTGGCCATTGGACTCTAGATGGGCGATGGATGCTAGGTCTAGTCGGATGCCCTGTGTTGCGCAAAAACGGGCCAAGGTGCCTTTGGCGAAATTTGTGCCGTTGTCGGTGATGATGCTGTCTGGTATGCCGTATCGAATTGTGATATCAGCGATGAAAGTCACGGCAGTCGGGCCGTTCAGCTTCTTGATTGGCTTCGCTTCAATCCACTTGGTGAACTTGTCCACTGCGACAAGTAAGTGAGTTAAGCCACCTCGTGCTATCTTGAATGGTCCCACCATGTCTAGACTCCAAATTGTGAAAGGCCAGGCAATGGGGATGGTCTTGAGTGGCAGAAGCAGGCTGGTGCGGCTTGGAGCTGAACTTCTGGCACCCTTTGCATTTTTGGACCAACTGCTTGGCCTCTTCTAGTGCAGTCGGCCAGAAGAAACCGCATCGAAAGGCTTTTGCGACGAGCGCTCTTGAAGTCGCATGGTGGCCGCACTCGCCTTGATGGATGTCTTTGAGAATTGCTTGGCCTTGCTCTGTCTCTACGCAGCGCTGGTAGACACCAGTGATGCTGCGCCTGACCAGCTCTCTGTTGACTATGGTGTAGGCTGCCGCCCGGCGTTGTACTTGCCGAGCTGAGGTTTCATCAGTTGGCAGCTCTTTGCTCACCAGGAATTTGAGGATGGGCTGGGCCCATGAGGGTGCTGCTACTTCTTTGACTGCCAGAACTGCGACTTGGACGAGGGCGGTTGGGCTGGGAGGCGGCGGGTTGGAGCCAACAACCGCTTGCTAGGTTAATGAAGTCCCCAGGCCGACTGGCACGGCCCTTGGGTCGAGTTCTGGAGTCTTCGAGTCCGCTGCCGCAGTCCCCGGGCCAGGTTCGACTATGGCGGCTTTGGAGCCATCTGCCAAAATCCCCGTACCGACTGCCGGGCCTCTGGAGTTGGTTCCGATGTATTCGGGAGGAGTCGGCACAAAAATGGAGTCTGATTCTGGTGAAGGCTTGACAGATGGCTTGAGGAGGCGTTGAAGGGCGACGCCAGATGGTATCGCTTGGCGGGTAGAGCCGATTCGTGCCAAGGCGTCTGCTTGGTCGTTGTCGTTTCTTGGCACATGGAGGAACTCGCACCCTTCGAAATACCCGCTGAGTTGCTGCACGAGGAAACGGTAACTCGCCATGTTGGCATCTTGCGCGTCCCAGTCGCCAGATGACTGTTGGACCACTAAGTCCGAGTCGCCATAACACAAGATCCGGCGGATGCCAAGTTCTTTGGCAAGCCGGAGCCCGTGAATGAGCGCCTCGTACTCGGCGACGTTGTTGGAGGCGGCAAAGTGGATTTGTAGCGCGTATTTGAGCTTGTCACCTTTGGGAGAGGTGAGGACGATGCCGGCTCCCAAACCGGTGCGCATCTTGGAGCCATCGAAATGCATCCGCCAATGGGTGGAATCAGGCGCTGGAGGTAGGTACTGGGTCTCGGCCCAGTCGACGATAAAGTCGGCCAATGCTTGTGACTTGATAGTGGTGCGGGGCTGGTAGTGGATGGTGTAGGGAGCCAGCTCTATGGCCCACTTGGCCACTCGGCCAGAAGCATCTCGGCTACCAATGATCTCGGCAAGCGGGGTCGTGCAGACCACCGTGATTGGATGCTCTTGAAAGTAAGGCTTCAATTTCTTGGCAATAAAGTGTACACCATAGCACATCTTCTGGTAGTGGGGGTAGTTCTGCTTGGAGGTCGACAGTACTTCGCTCAGGTAATATACTGGTCTCTGGATAGGTAGTGCCTTGCCTTCCTCCTTGCGTTCTACTACAATGACCGTGCTGACCACCCGGCTGGTGGCAGCAATGTACAGGAGCATAGGTTCCTTGGGGGTCGGAGCCGCCAGGACGGGTGGAGTAGTCAGCATCTTCTTCAAATGGAGAAAAGCTTCTTATGCCTTATGGTTCCACTCGAAAAAAGTGGTATTCTTCATGAGTTGGTATAAGGGGAGAGCTTTCTCGCCCAACCGACTGATGAATCGTCTGATGGACGCCAAGCAACTGGTGAACCTTTGCACATCCAGCAGTCGGCTGGGTACCTCCATTCTCTCAATGGCCTTGATCTTTTACTGGGTTGCATTCTATGCCGCGTTCAGAGACCAGGAAGCCAAGGAGCTGGCCGGCTAGTACTCCGAAGACACACTTCTCGGGATTGAGCTTGATCTGGAATCAGCGTAGGTTCTCAAAGGTCTCCTTGAGGTCTTCCAGCAGCGTTCCACGCTTTTCCGTATTCACCACCACGTCGTCTACGTAGACGTGGGCGTTTCTGCCGAGCTGCTTGAGGAGGCACTTCTGCATGCAACGCTGAAAGGTGGCGCCTGCATTCCTTAAGACGAACGTCATGGCGAGGTAGTAGAAGGCGGTTTTTAGTCTGTCAGCCGGGTTCAGCTTGATCTGGTGATATCCTGAGTATGCATCCAAAAACTCAACAGCTCGCATCCGGATGTGGAGTCTATCACCTGATCGATTCTTGGTAGAGCAAATGGGTCCTTGGGGCAGGCCTTGTTGAGGCTCGTGTAGTCAATACACATTCGCCACTGCTTTCTTCTTCAGTACCAGGACTGGATTTGCTAGCCATTCTGGAAAGAACACTTCCATAATGAAGTCGGCTGCTATGTCGGGCTATCTCTTCTCTGGAACAACTCTTCTCTTTCTTCTGATAGGTGGCGCAGGGGCTGTCTGACCGGCTTTGCATCAGATCGGACATGTAACTTGTGCTCAGCAAATTTTCGTTGTACACCCTGCATGTCTTTGGGGGACCATGCGAAGATGTCCCGATTCTCACGAGGAAATCGACGAGCTCGCCTTCCTATTTGCTGTCGAGGTTTGCACCTACGACGGCGTACCTCTCTGGGTGCTCCGGATCCAAGGGTATCTTCTTTGTCTCTTTGGCCGTTGAACGAACCCTCAGCCTCCGACTCTTTGGGTTGGGCGATACCTCAGGCTGCTTGCCGGCCATCGCCACAACTCGCTCAAGGAGCCGCTTCTCGCCGCGATTACCAGGGACTCGGCCAGCCGACTGCTCTCAGCCGCGCAAGCAGACGACTTCCGGTAGTCGCCAGCCACAGTCAGAATTCCCCTGGAACTGGGCATCTTCATCTTGAGGTAGGCGTAGTGGGGGACCGCCATGAACTTGGCCAAGGCGGGTCGGCCAAGTAGCGCATGGTATGGGCTCTCAAGGTCCACCACCTCAAACCAAACAGACTCTCGGCGGAAGTGATCTTTGTCTCCAAAGAGGACGTCCATCAGGATCTTGCCGATTGGTGAGCAGGAAAGCCCAGGAACAATGCCGTGGAACACAGTTCGCTGTTCTGAAGCTGTCTTTGCTTGATTCCTAACTTCTCCATGGTGTCCTTGTACAGGATATTGATGCTGCTGCCTCCGTCTATCAGAACTCGCGAGAAACGCGCGGCTCGTCTGTCCGTAGCAAAGGTGGCGTCCAGGACCAAGGCATAGGAGCCCGGACTCGGCATCACTTCTGGGTGGTCAGCCCTGCTCCAGCTGATGGGCTTCTCGGACCAGTGCATGAACTCTGGCGTCTCCGATGCTACTGCATTCACCTCTTGTCGCTGCAGCCGCCTGCTGCGTCGATCATCAGCCATACTGAACACCACGTAGGCTCCGTGCTCTTTCAGGGTATTCGTCTTGTACTGCCGACTGGCCTGACAGCCGGCTGCTGGGGCGGAGGCGAAGGCGGCTGCCCAGCAGGCGGGGGAGGCAGGAGGCTGTCTCCCTTAGCGATCCTGGTGAGCCAGTGGCACTTCCGGGTGGTGTGATTCGACGGCTTCGCGCCACTATGGAACTTGCAAGGTCCATCCAGGGTCTGCTCATAGGAGAAGGCCGGCAACCAGTTTGGCTTGCCGCCTTTCTGTCGCTTGGGCGGAGGCTGCTCATCTGGCAGCTGGGCTTCAACGGTCGCGACCTGCCGGCTGATGGAAGCCGGCTGAGGGGCCTTACGCTTGTGGTCCCCTGCTGTTGTCGCCGGTTGGCGTCTGCCGCCGGAGTTCTTGGAGCTTGAGGGGCCACTTTGCCAGTTGTGCTGATTTGAATCTCCGCCTTCATGGAGGAGTCGGCCGTAGCGTACTTGTCCGCTATGATCAGCAGCTCGTCGATGGTCCTGCACCTCGTCGCAGGAGGAGCTTCGGAGCTCACGCGTGAGGTAATCGCGAGTCGACTCGTCGGGGCCTTGCACGCACAAGGAGAGCTGACGAGGCTTGGGAGGACGCTTGTACGTGCTGGTGAAGTTGCGACGAATGCTTCGGTGAAGTCGACCCAGCTGTTGATGCTGCGGGGCTTTAGGCTGTTCAGCCATGTCCGGGCCGTGCCCTGGAGCATGAGCGGAACGTACTTTACGGCGACACGCTTGTTGCCGTTTGCTATGCTGACAAGCCGTGGAGTAGTCGACTAGCCAGTCTTCCGGCTTCACGGAGCCGGTATGGTTGCTTTGCTATGCTGAACACCGTGGAGTAGTCGACTAGCCAGTCTTCCGGCTTCACGAGCCGGTATACTTGGGCGTGTCTCTTGGGAGCGTGAACCCTCTGGGAAAGGGCTCGTCCCGAATGCGGGGCCCGAAACAAGGCGGACCCAGCTCGTCTTCTTCTTCCAGCTAAGGATCGGTGAAGTCGGTCGATCCGGTGGCGGGCGTCATTCTCTCCAACTCCCTCTCGGCGGCCAAGGCGGTCCGAGAGTCGGATGGTCAACAGGCGGGGAGACTGCCTCTCCTTGCGGGGAAGGGGAGGCGGACAGTCATCCCGTTGTTCCACTGCCCTTGGGCGGCCGTCTCGGTCGCACTCTATGTGAATTCGAGTCTGACTGTGGCTGACAGTCGGCTCCTTGTCTCTTCTTCCTCGGCCGCCGCCAGTCGGCGTCCGAGATGTCCTGCCTTGGTCTCGGTGAAGGTCGTCGTTGGGCCGTTGAGGTGCCTCTGCGCGGTAGCCAGCCTCGTTCTGCGCGGTGGCCGCGTCGAGAAGCCGTTGGAATCGCTCCATCATGAGGCAGCGTTCTTCGCCCTCGAAATTGTCTAGCTCTTCCGCCGCTGCCTCGGCGGCTCGGATGTTCTTTGTTGGTGTAGCGTACACAGGGCGGCTTGCCCCAAACAGGTTGGCGATGGCTACACCGCGCTACTGGACCGCGCCAAGGTGGCTGGGCCCCGCCGGGGCCGGCGAGCCGCCGACGGCGCAATCCATCTCCTGCTGGTAGGCTTCTGATAAGCGCCTCATGCTGGCCAGCTTCTTCGCGCCTTCAATGAGCTGATGGCGGCGCTCCTCCAACGTCTCTGCGTGAGCGTCTTCCAGAATGGGCGCAATTAGGTCTTGTAGCGCCACGCCGAGTGAGTCGTGCACCCCTCCGCCGGGGAGCTCGTCATGACTGATGATGAGCACCTCGGTGACGGTGCTTCCATTGCTCTCCGCACGAGGGAGAGGTTCGTCGTAGACCACCACATTGGTGGGGAACGCGTCGAGCGACGTGGTGTTGGAGTCGACTAGCATCGGGTCAGTGGAGCCTACGGACTCTAAGTCTAGGGCAGGCTCGCCGGAAACGTGGAGCTGATCGAGGAGGCCCGTGAGGAGGCTCTCGGGGCCGCCCGTGCCTGCGTTGGATGCAGGTTCGTCGGAGAGGCGAACCTCGCCGACAAGTTCGGCCAGGCAGCTAGTTGTGCAGGCGATCTCAACGCCGCTTAGCGCGTCGGCGCACACTCTGTCTGGCGTGCCTGGCTGGCTGCGCTCGCCAGGGAGAAAAAGGGTTCCCGTCCAGAACAGGTCTTCGGACGGCGGTGCACCAGGCCCCACGGTGGGCGCCAAATGTCGGGGGTTTGGTGCGACATATGCCAAAGGATGGCTTATCATGGTGGGGGCGAGTAGAACGTCGCCGGTGCCTGGAAACGGGATGAGGCGAAGGCATGCACGTCGGCGAATCTTACCCAGCTTCAGGGCTCTCCGGGGAGATAATACCCCTACTGCTGCTCTGCGGGGTCTCCGCATGATCACTATGGCAAAGTGTTTACACGGTTGCTCCATGAGCTGTTTCTTGGAGGTAGGAAAGGGCAAGGCTAGCTCCCTCCCTTCTGTATGATCTGGCCTAGAGCTAATGGGTTCCAACCCTTTGCATGGGTGCCCTGGGGGTTTTATATAGGCCTACCCCCCAAGGGGTACAATGGTAATCCGGCTGGACGCCCCAGCCGTCAGTGCCTCTGGCCTCCGTCTTCCCCGCCGACTGGCGGGCCCCGCCGACTGGCCTGGTACGGAGCCGACAGGCCGCGTCCGCCGCGGGCGGGTCTTGCCGGCTGCTGATTACTGTAGCCGTGCTTCTGATGACGCGGGCTTGATCATGGGTCGTGGCAACAGCCCCGCCGCCTGGCGGGCGATCACTATTGCCACTCTCCATCACATCTTGATTAATGGCGTGGGCCCCGGGGGAGGGCTCGGCCGACTCCCGGCCGACTCCCGACGGGTCCGACTGGTGGTCCTCTTGCCGTCTCCTGGGGTCTCACCGACTGGTGGGACCCGCTGCCTCTGAGCCGTACAGACAAGCCGTCGTGGGTGCAGGATTCGGTCCTGCGGTGCATGTCAGGCCGGCATTCAACAGTGCCACGCCGCACGGAGTCTTCCGGGGTACGGCATGCTGTGGCCATGCCCGCCCTTGGTAAGGGGCAGGAGTGGGCTTCACTGTAGCCACTCTCCTGCCCCGTCCCCCTTGTTGAGGTCACAGGGTTTGTTGGAGTCGCAGGCCGACTCCCCAAAGCCGGCTTCTCCGGAAGTCGCCAGTCAGGAGTCGGCTTACCCCGCGGTCGTCACTGGGACTCGGCCGCGAGTGGTCAGTCGGCCGTCTTGCCATTGACTTCTCGAAGGAGGCTCTTCGTCCTGGGGCCTTGAGGGGCGCAGCCTGCCCCGATGTCTTGAAAGGTTCTAGGGCTCGGGTTGGCCTACCAGTGGCCCATTACTCTGACAATATTGGCATCTTGGCCACAAGCATAGCAAGCATCTCAAAAAGGGATATTTCAAGAGAAACAACGGATCATAACAATCATCATAGCAATCATCCTTCGGTAAGCACGAAGGGAATTAAACAATGTATGAGTTGAAGAGTTACTCTCATTAGAAGGTGGGCACGGGTGATCAATCCGCTCTTCCTCCTTTTGTTCTTCGCTCTCCTCCTCATCTTTTTCATCCAATGAGCTCACAGTTTCATCAATTTCTTCTTCCATAGACTCCTGCAAAATATTAGTCTCTTCTTGGACAGCGGAGTAGTACTTAATATATGGTTCAACATAGGGATTAGAAGCAAAATTATCATAGCAATATTTAAGTATGGCAAAATTTTCAGATTTGTGAAAAGTAGCATCATATGTTTCAATCAAAAAGCAATTTCGTAAGCACCCTTGAAAGCAACAAATTCTTCAATTTGTTGAATATCATAGTAACTATAAACACCTTTAGCATACGAAGATATGATTCCATTATCAATAAACTCACATTGATAGGGAAGGTGTTTTTTGGGTTTTCAGAACAACAAGTAACATCATAAATTTCACATAAATTCCAAGCATAGCATTGCAAATGATGAATTTGACCCAATAGAATTTTCCCTTTTTCAGATATTCGTTGTCGCACATAACAAGCATGCTCATCTAAAGATTTGCCCTCAACTAAGCTAGTTGGGGTTTCAGCACGAGCACATAGGGATCGAAGATGATCCAAGTAATAAGCTTCAGCAGTGTGATAGATTTTGAGTGGTTCTTCAACCATTGGTTAAGTAGGTACAACTAATTTTTTTGGTATTTTGCGTTTCCTACCCATAACTAAAGATAGAAAACAACTAAGAACAGCAAATAAAAATTACTTAGTGATAAAGCAAACAAGCACACACGAGAATATTCACCCCACGCTATTGCTCCCTGGCAACAGCGCCAGAAAAAGGTCTTGATAACCCACAAGTATAGGGGATCAATTGTAGCCTCTTTCGATAAGTAAAAAGTCTCGAACCCAACGAGGAGCTAAAGGTAGAAAAAATATTCCCTCAAGTTCTATCGACCACCGATACAGCTCTACGCACGCTTGATGTTCGCTTTACCTAGAACAAGTATAAAACTAGAAGTACTTTGTAGGTGTTTTTGGGTAAGCTTGCAAGAAAGTAAAGAGGACGTAAATAAAAGCTGGGGCTGTTTAGATAAAGACACAACTAAATTAGTTTTAGTAGAGAGCTTTTGTCAACAAGAAAGTTATTTGTCCCTAGGCAATCGATAACTAGACCGGTAATCATTATTGCAATTTTATTTGAGGAGAGAGGCATAAGCTAACATACTTTCTCTACTTGGATCATATGCACTTATGATTGGAACTCTAGCAAGCATCCGCAACTACTAAAGATTCATTAAGGTAAAACCCAACCATAGCATTAAAGTATCAAGTCCCCTTTATCCCATACGCAAACAACCTACTTACTCGGGTCTGTGCTTCTGTCACTCACGCCACCCACCATAAGCAAATCATAAGCATATTGCAAACCCTACAACGGGAATCCCTCACGCTTGCGCGACACGGAGAGCACCATAGGACAGCACCAATAATAAAACATACAACTCAAACCAATCACGATCATCAAATAGCCATTAGGACAAAACAGATCTACTCAAACATCATAGGATAGCCATACATCATTGGGAAATAATATATAGCGTTGAGCACCATGTTTAAGTAGAGATTACAGCGGGTAAGAGAGAGGTTACACCGCTGCATAGAGGGGGGAAGAGTTGGTGATGATGGCGGTGAAGTTGTTGGTGAAGATGGCGGTGATGATGATGGCCCCGGCAGCGCTCCGGCGCCACCGAAAGCAAGGGGGAGAGGGCCCCCCTTCTTCTTCTTCTTCCTTGACCTCCTCCCTAGATGGGAGAAGGGTTTCCCCTCTGGTCCTTGGCTCCCATGGCGTGGGAGGGGCGAGAGCCCCTCCGAGATTGGATCTATCTCTCTGTTTCTCTCTGTTTCTACGTTCTGTTCTGGCTCTGTTTCACCGTTTCATATATATATGGAGATCTGTAACTCCGATTGGCCTGAAACCTTTGCCATGATTTTTTCGAATATTAGCTTTCTTGCGGCAAAAGAAGAGCGTCAACCGCCTTACGGTGGGCTCACGAGGGTAGGGGCGCGCCCTAAGGGGGGGGGCCCCCTGCCTCTTGACCACCTCGGGCACTGGTTCGCGTTGATTTTCCTTCCAAATTTTCCATATTTTCCAAAAATAAGCTCCGTCTGTTTTTATTCCGTTTGGACTCCGTTTGATATGGATATTCTTCGAAACCAAAAACATGCAATAGACAGGAACTGGCACTGGGCACTGGATCAATATGTTAGTCCCAAAAATAATATAAAAAGTTGCCAAAAAGTATATGAAAGTTGAATAATATTGGCATGGAACAATCGAAAATTATAGATACGATGGAGACGTATCACATACTATTGATGGGAATTGATATAAAACTCTTGGAAAGCATAAAGGCCTACTTGAATAAGTGTTTTTCAATGAAGGACCTTGGAGAAGCTGCTTACATATTAGGCAACAAGATCTGTAGAGATAGATCGAGACGCCTCATTGGTCTTTCACAAAGCACGTACCTTGAGAAGATATTGAAGAAGTTCAATATGGATCAGTCCAAGAAGGGGTTCTTGCCTGTATTGCAAGGTGTGAGATTGAGCACGGCTCAATGCCCGACCACGGCAGAAGATACAGAAAAGATGAGTGTCATCCCCTATGCCTCGGCCATAGGGTATATTATGTATGCCAAGATGTGTACCAGACCTAATGTAAACCTTGCCGTAAGTTTGGTAGGAAGGTACCAAAGTAATCCCAGCATGGAACACTGGACAGCGGTCAAGAATATCCTGAAGTATGTGAAAAGGACTAAGGATATGTTTCTCGTTTATGGAGGTGACGAAGAGCTCGTCGTAAAGGGTTACGTCGATGCTAGTTTCGACACAGATCTGGATGACTCCAAGTCACAAACCGGATACGTGTATATTTTGAATGGTGGGGCAGTCAGCTGGTGCAGTGCAAACAAAGCGTCGTGGCGGGATCTACATGTGAAGCGAAGTACATGGCAGCCTCAGAGGCAGCACATGAAGCAATCTGGATGAAGGAGTTCATTACCGACCTAGGAGTTATTCCTGATGCGTCGGGCCCGATGACTCTCTTCTGTGACAACACTGGAGCTATTGCCCAGGTTTCACAAGAAGACCAGGCATATCAAGCGTCGCTTCAACTCCATTCGTGAAAATGTTCAAGATGGAGACATAGAGATTTGTAAAGTGCATACGGACCTGAATGTCGCAGATCCGTTGACTAAACCTCTTCCACGAGAAAAACATGATCAACACCAGAACTCTATGTGTGTTCGATTCATCACAATGTAACTAGAATATTGACTCTAGTGCAAGTGGGAGACTTTTGGAAATATGCCCTAGAGGCAATAATAAAATGGTTATTATTATATTTCCTTGTTCATGATAATTGTCTATTGTTCATGCTATAATTGTGTTATCCAGAAATCGTAATACATGTGTGAATACATAGACCACAACATGTCCCTAGTGAGCCTCTAGTTGACTAGCTCATTGATCAATAGATGGTTACGGTTTCCTAACCATGGACATTGGATGTCACTGATAACGGGATCACATCATTAGGAGAATGATGTGATGGACAAGACTCAATCCTAAGCCTAGCACAAGATCGTGTAGTTCGTATGCTAAAGCTTTTCTAATGTCAAGTATCTTTTCCTTAGACCATGAGATTGTGCAACTCCCGGATACTGTAGGAATACTTTGGGTGTGCCAAACGTCACAACGTAACTGGGTGGCTATAAAGGTGCACTACGGGTATCACCGAAAGTATCTGTTGGGTTGGCATGAATTGAGACTGGGATTTGTCACTCCGTATGATGGAGAGGTATCTCTGGGCCCACTAGGTAAGACATCATCGTAATGAGATCAATGTGACTAAGGGGTTGGTCACGGGATGATGTGTTACGGAACGAGTAAAAAGACTTTCCGTAACGAGACTGAACAAGGTATCGGTATACCGACGATTGAATCTCGGGCAAGTGCTATACTGGTATACAAAGGGAATCGTATACGGGATTGATTGAATCCTTGACATCGTGGTTCATCCGATGAGATCATCGTGGAACATGTGGGAGCCAACATGGGTATCCAGATCCCGCTGTTGGTTATTGGCCGGAGAGATGTCTCGGTCATGTCTGCATAGTTCCCGAACCCATAGGGTCTACACACTTAAGGTTCGATGACGCTAGGGTTATAGGGAGTAGATGTACGTGGTTACCGAAAGTTGTTCGGAGTCCCGGATGAGATCCTGGACATCACGAGGAGTTCCAGAATTGCCCGGAGGTAAAGATTTATATACGGGAAGTCCAGTTTCAGTCACCGGAAAGGTTTGAGGGTTTATCGGTATTGTACCGGGACCACCGAAGGGGTTCTGGGGGTCCACCGGGAGGGTCCACCTGCCCGAAGGACCTAATGGGCTGTAGTTGGGTGGGAACCAGCCCCTTAGTGGGCTGGTGCGCGCCCCAAGGGCCCAAGGCGCCTAGGGTTGGAAACCCTAGGAGGGCGCTACCTCCCCTGGGGCGGGCTCCCCCCTAGATGGAAACCCTAAGGGGGCCGCTGCCCCCCGAGGGGCCGCCCCCCCTCTAGATGGATCTAGGGGCCCGGCGCCCCCTCCCCTTCCCCTATATATAGTGGGGGTTTTGGGGCTGCCAGAGACACGAGTCTCCCTCTCTCTTGGCGCAGCCCTACCCCTCTCCCTCCTCGTCTCTCGCAGTGCTTAGCGAAGCCCTGCGGAGTGCCACGCTCCTCCACCACCACCACCACCACGTCATCGTGTTGCTGCTGGAAGGAGTCTTCCCCAACCTCTCCCTCTCTCCTTGCTGGATCAAGGCACGGGAGACGTCACCGGGCTGCACGTGTGTTGAACGCAGAGGCACCGTTGTTCGGTTCTTAGATCGGAATCAACCGCGATCTGAATCGCTACGAGTACGACTCCTTCATCCGCGTTCTTGTAACGCTTCCGCATCGCGATCTTCAAAGGTATGAAGATGCACTCCCCTCTCGTTACTAGTAAGCTCCATAGATTGATCTTGGTGATGTGTAGAAAATTTTTAATTTCTGCAACGATCCCCAACACGAACATGATCCAGGAGACTTGGACCCTACGTCAAGTAACCAATAGGGAGGCCACGAGGTAGGAGGGCGCGCCTACCCCCCCAGGCGCGCCCTCCACCCTCGTGGGCCCCCTGTTGCTCCACCGACGTACTTCTTCCTCCTATATATACCTACGTACCCCCAAACGATCAGATACAGAGCCAAAACCCTAATTCCACCACCGTAACTTTCTGTATCCACGAGATCCCATCTTTGGGCCTGTTCTGGAGCTCCGCCGGAGGGGGCATCGATCACGGAGGGCTTCTACATCAACACCATAGCCTCTCCGATGAAGTGTGAGTAGTTTACCTCAGACCTTCGGGTCCATAGTTATTACCTAGATGTCTTCTTCTCTCTTTTTGGGTCTCAATACAAAGTTCTCCCCCTCACTTGTGGAGATCTATTCGATCTAATCTTCTTTTGCGGTGTGTTTGTTGAGACCGATGAATTGTGGGTTTATGATCAAGTTTATCTATGAACAATATTTGAATCTTCTATGGATTCTTTTATGTATGATTGGTTATCTTTGCAAGTCTCTTCGAATTATCAGTTTGGTTTGGCCTACTAGATTGATATTTCTTGCAATGGGAGAAGTGCTTAGCTTTGGGTTCAATCTTGTGGTGTCCTTTCCCAGTGACAGTAGGGGCAGCAAGGCACGTATTGTATTGTTGCCATCGAGGATAACAAGATGGGGTTTTCATCATATTGCATGAGTTTATCCCTCTACATCATGTCATCTTGCTTAAGGCGTTACTCTATTCTTATGAACTTAATACTCTAGATGCATGCTGGATAGCGGTCGATGTGTGGAGTAATAGTAGTAGATGCAGGCAGGAGTCAGTCTATTTGTCTCAAACGTGATGCCTATATACATGATCATACCTAGATATTCTCATAACTATGCTCAATTCTGTCAATTGCTCAACAGTAATTTGTTCAGCCACCGTAAAATACTTATGCTCTCGAGAGAAGCCACTAGTGAAACCTATGGCCCTGGGATCTATCTTCATCATATTAATCTTTCAATACTTAGTTATTTTGATTGCCTTTTATTTTACTTTGCATCTTTATCATAAAAATACCAAAAATATTATCTTATCATATCTATCAGATCTCACTCTCATAAGTGACTGTGTAGGGATTGACAACCCCTTATCGTGTTGGTTGTGAGGATTTATTTGTTTTGTGCAGGTGCGAGGGACTCGCGCGTAGCCTCCTACTGGATTGATACCTTGGTTCTCAAAAACTGAGGGAAATACTTACGCTTCTTTGCTGCACCACCCTTTCCTCTTCAAGGGAAAACCAACGCAAGTGCTCAAGAGGTAGCAATACACTGGCCTTTAAGGTTGGCACCCTCTTGGCACGGGCCTTCTTGTGCATACTAGGCTTTGTTGCAGCAGCAGTACCATATTCTTTCTTCGGGACTTCCTTCTTGGAGCTCACTTCCTCCTCGGGCAGCCACATAGTCCTTATCCTCTGAGTCTGAGGTTCTCTTCTTCCACACTCAAGTTCACTTGCTCTTCTGATTTGTTCTGGCTAACACTTTGGTCAGACATGTTGGCAACGCCAACTGACAGCAGACCCTGTGAATAGATATAGATGAGTAGATTCAATGAGCATCACAAAGTGCAGAGGTTTTGCAAAACAGATGAGTCAAAAACTTAGTTTTAGTTTTCCCCAGAAAGCATCTTGGAGATACTGATTTGTTAAACTCGGTGACACCGAAGCAGCTTTTGGAGTCTAAACTAGTGAACTCGGTCAGACCGAGTCACAGTTCGTTGACTCCGAGATTGCTAGGGTTTCACGGAGAGTTGAACTCAGTCGCACCGATTTGCATCTTTCGGTCAGACCGAAAAGTTCAAGTGCTATGGCCTAGGCCAAATCGGTGAGACCGATTTCCACAACTCGGTCGGTCTGAGATGGATTCGGCAGAAACCTAACCCTAAATTTTCGAATCAAACCTAATCTAATGGATGTTTTCCCGGGATAGATTGATCTCATACTTGGTAAAGAACATGGCATTGCATTGTGCTAAGAATAGGAGTAAGGAATTAGCATAAAAGGTTGAACTCATACCCTAGTTCTGTGGTGAGTTCGCTACGGCGGAAGCAATGGCGTTGAAATTCGTTGAAGGCGATGGAAACCAGCGGTGGGAGCTCGCTGGTGATGAGGAGACGATCCGGAGACCTGAGGCGGCAGAGCAGGACACACGCGGGATGAGGGGTTTTGAAGAAATTTCCAAAATCTCACCCGTCGGTATATATATCCTGACCTTTGTCGGTGTGACCGAGCGGAACAACTTGGTGGCACCGAGATGCAGAATCGCAAGCGGTTACTGCAACTCGGTGTGACCGAATAGTTCAAATCGGTTGCACCGAGATTGAAAACCTAGATCAACTCGGTGAACTCAGTGTGACCGAAGTGGATGGATCGGTCAGACCAAAATGCACAAAGAGGTTTTGGAAGTTTAAGTCTATGACGAATCGGGGACTCCGAGTGCTCCTCATACAGAGTGGTTCGAATCTGACTTGATCAAACTTTGTGATGTAGCATGAATAGAGTTTGAGACGAGAAAAGCATAGATAGCTAGAGGGAGCTCTTAGGCATTCTTGTGCATCCATTTGGCAAAAGAGAAAGAGACAACCAATCAAAGCAACAAATGGATGTCCTTGAATGAGTAAGAATATGCAATCAAAATGCTCACACAATAAAATGGCAAATGAAATATGTGGCAAAGCATGCACAAACACTCTAGCATCTATCAAGCAATTGGCGATGACTAGGTCATCTATATATGAGTATATTGACTTAGGAGTCAAATGAGAACATTTGATCATAGCTCATACTCATCATTTAAGCACAAGTGGGGTTACCACTTTTATATAAAACATTGTTGTGTTCACACCATTAGAGTTGCTTTAGCTCGATTGATTAGAGTAAAGCTCCCCCTAGATGTGATATCCCCCCTAAGAGGGATGAACTAACCCTGGGTTTTGTCAATGATGACTTCATGTAGATGTTGAAGATGTGGATGCTCAATGTTGATGTAGATCATTCGGAGCAATCCATTGGATTGAGTTGCAGTTTCAATACCTACACGGGTTAGTCCCACAAGGAACAAACAAGGATATCCATAGACATAGAGTGAAGTTCACATAAAATGATGTCCATGAAAGCACTAGGTTACCTTGTCCCTTGTCTTACTAACAAGAGAGTTTGTGACTCCTTGAACTAGTGCAAGATGTGGAAGTTGTTTGCACTTGTCCTCGCCAAAATGATATGAGTGAAGTATGTTGGCGGAGTCACACTCAAGAACTCTCTAATTCTTCTTCTTTGGGATCCACATCATCTTGATGGGAATCCTTGGAGTTATGGTTGTACTTGATGAAGTAGAACTTGATGTAGTATTGGGAACCCACTTGACCAAGGCCTTAGGAGCTTCTTCAAATGCATCAATCTCCTCTTGAAGCTTGTCATTGCCTTTGTGCTTGTGGTCTTGTGGTGGAAGATCATCTTGAGCTTGTGTCCCTTGGAAACAAGTAGGATCATACTTCTCTTGTTGTGGAACAAACTTCATCTTGGGTATTGATCTTCATCCCACTCAACTCCATTGCATTGAACATGTAACGACCCGACCTCAGACGGTTAAGCCTCTGTGTATCTGTGCCATCCCTGGATCAGTATGCTGGCACACACAGTACATCAATGTATATATCAAAGTGCAATCACATGTATAAATAACGTAAAACTGATATATACCTTATAAGTTTCGGCGGAAACAATCAATCGGGTGTGGAGTCCCATCAATGCCATCAGCAGGTTGAGTGTAGACGGTAACCCTGTACCGTACTCTTACTCGTCGGAAGAAACATATTTGCAACATAAGACGTTGCAGCCGTGTAGGTCAGTACATTGAATGTACCGGCAAGATCACTGTAAGAAAAACAGATGATAAACTATACTATATGCAATATGGCTTTGTGGCTCTATATCTGAGTTTTGTTTGCATAAAAGCTGATTTTCTTTTCCCTACATCAAAGGAATTATCCGAAGTCTGTACTACGGAGTTTTCTATCATGACATGGTTCCGCCAACCGCTGTCTCATAGCCCAAATCATCATAAGTTGCCCACAATTAATTTATCAGTCCGGTGTTGAGAGTTCCGAGATAGATCCAAGTCTAGAGGCTCAAGTTGTGCGTAACCGGGGACACGGCTAATCGATTAGGTTTTAACCCTCTGCAGAGGTTTGTACACTTTACCCACAAGATTCGATCCCTCTTTTATGTTCTCGCACTTCAGGGTGTTTGAGAACAAGATGACCGAAACATGGTCTTCCGAAGAGTTCCTCTGACCACTGTCTGGTGCTCATCCAATCCTACCGTAGTTCTACATTTGCTAGCACCGTCCCAGCCAGAGTCACCACTAAGGTCAACCAAGCAGAGCCCTTAGTGACATGCGGTTGCACAGGTAATCTTCTGGGCATGAAGTACTGTTCCGTCTCTTTGAGACTGGGTTAAGCTTTCCGCAAGATGTCATGGCGCTTCTCCATGCATCCCGGCCAACCACTGGTTTCTCCAGGGTGCCCGTCAACCGTCCTTCACCCAGTAGTGTGTATTGAATACTTGTCTCGAGTCTCAAAATCTTGAGGAGAACTAAAGATGTAGTCCTTGCCGATGCCATCATGAAGTTGTCGCCATTGACGTATAGTCCTCCTTCTTCACACCACTCTCATGCACTCATACCAAACCCCGTCTACTCTAGCGTAGCATTAAAACTATATAACATCCCGGGCTTGAAACAGGGAGATGGGTTCCTACCTCATGCATTCTACTCAACTACAAGAAATCAATATCACTACTAGAGGGATTATTGAAAGGGTGCTACTATATGCAAATAAAACATAGGTATGAAAACATGGTCAAAGTGAACTTGCCTGGTAAGTTGATGAAGATAATAACGCTATCAAAAATAACTTGATAGGACTATACGCAACTCTCCGATGAAATCTATAATAACAAACATGACATTCACATAAGCAAGCATTCTAGCAAGTAAATCTAACAATCAAAAGAAAACTCAATAAGAAAACCCAATACAAAACAAATAACACATCGAAATAACTAATAGGGGAAAACTATAAAGAACCTACTAGGAAAACATTTTGCCTTATCTACAAAAATAGTTTTGTCCTAAGCAAAACGTAACAAAGAAAATACTAAACTAATAATTTTAACAGAAAAAATAAAATTTAAATCAACTAAGTTAACATAAAGTATTTTTCATAAAGTTCTACTAGCAAAAGGAAACACATAAAAATCTAAATTCAAACTCTAATTATGCTTAAAACAAAATTAGTAAGAAAAAAATAAAACATTTTATTTTTCTGTAAATAAAAGTTCACCCTCTAATACTACAGGAACCAATCTGAACTAAAATATAACAAAGGTGAAAATAAATTTTAAAAAAATATTAAAACAGCAAAAACAGCAGCAAGCTAACAAAACTAGAAAAGCTTGTTTTCGAGTAAAACTATTTTTAATAAAAACTATAAATACCCAAATTAATCATACTGCTAGGCAAGGTCAAAACAAAGCAGTGACAAAAAGAATCAGTAAAATAAAATAATCCTAACTCAATTTATAGCAGAAATACTAATCTGACTAAAACTAATATAAAATTATTTTTATAAACTTAAACATGCTCGAATCTATTTTCTGCAGAAACTACAAGAAATTTGTAAACTAACAAAAAAAGAATCAACTAAAAATAATAAACAACCTAAAAGATATAGACTCTACAAGAACAGAACTATTCTGTTTTAAAAACAAAAACTAAAAAATAACTAAAAAACAAGCGCTACTGGGCCTATCTAACACTCAGGCGAACACTAACTAAAACATGCCCGTGGCTAAATAGAATAATCGACCGGTTCGATCAATTAAAAAAACCGTAACTATACCGGAAAAGATCGAGCTAAAACCGATCTAAACAAATAAACCTAACCCTTCGTGTGATCTAATCTAGGCCGTTCATGTGCGATCCAACGGTGGTGGGGAGTTCCGGTGGCTTACAGCGACTCGACGGCGACGATGGACGACGGCGGCTCGGGTGGCGACGGCGCAGCAGCTCCGGTGGTCCGGGGCGACGGTGGTGATGTCGGGGATATACGGCGGAGCGAGGTGAGGTCGAGGGTGGCGGTTGCTGCGGTCGGGGACGACGGAGACGGGTGGAACAAGCTCGGCAGGGCTCCTAGTGCTCTGCAATTCCGGCGATGGGCGGTGATGCTCAAGGCGGCGACTCCGGCGATCCCTGGGCGGAGAGAGGATGTCAAAGAGGTGCGGGAGGAGGTGGCGGTTCGGGTGATGATGCTGGGAGGGCAGAGAGTGCTCACTGGCATGAGGAGTGGCAGCGAACCGAGGCGACGGCGGCGAGATGCGTTCGGCGAGGGCGTGGGCGGTGGTGGGTTTCAGGGTTAGGGTTTTAAGGGGATCGAGAGAGGAGGCCGAGGGGTTTATATAGGGCAAGGTCTTGGAGGAGGGGGCGACGTGGGATCGCGATCCTGAGAAGATCGCGGTGTCGGGCGGCGGTGGTCGCGCTCTGGTGCGGCATGGCGTGGGCAAGGGGAAAGAGATGAGGGCAGGCCCCTGGTTAGTGAGAGAGGGAGAGGAGGGTTCGGTCGGGCGACCGAAGCGGAGACGGCTCGGGTGTGCGCGCGGCTGGGCTGCGGCTCAGCTCGCTGCTGGGCCGCGTCGGGTGGCTAGCTGGGCCGGTTGGCCTGGCCAGCTCGGGGGTTTCTTTTCTTTTCTTTTTTATGAAAAAAATCACAGAGAGAGAAAACTAAATATAGAGAAAACTATAGTATTTTTATATAGGACATATGTATATAAATAAAATCAGAAAAATAAACCCTACAACGTGAAAAATTTTCCAGAGGCAAAATCCAAACTAAAAGAAAACATTTTTTTAACTCCAAATAAACTCCAATTTGAATTCAAAAACTTTTGGCATTAATTTCTCCTGACTTTTTGGAGTGTCATGTTAGCTCCTCTCATACTTTTAAACAAGTATTGTCAGGGGTATATGAAATAAATTTCGAATGCCAAGTTGAATCCAAAATAAAATTCAAATGAAATTCAAATACCTCTGAAATTTCCAAATGCCACTCAATTTCACACAATCAGTCACACAAAAATCAAACAAACATTCATAAATATTTATTTAATATAACATTCCAAAATTTAGAATTTTGGGATGTTACAAACCTACCACACTTAAAATGAATCTCGTCCTCGAGATTCGAAGAGGCTAGCAAGAAAAGGTTAGGGTTTGGGGTCTTCTAGCAATGCCATTGATTGGAATGGTCTAGTGTGCTACCACACTTCAAAGCAGGGTTATGGTCCCGTCTAAAACTCATGTGCTCATTCTTTTGGGTTGACGGTGTCGGTCTTCTCATATTCCCTGGAATAACTCTTTCACTAGTGCTCCCCCAGTAGGGGCATGACCTTTTTCTCCTTGTGTCCTCTCAATCGAGGCCGTGAGGTTCTTCCGAAGAGTGGGTCTTCGTATATGACATGTCTGTTGTCAATACTAAGAAACTATCGGAGCCTCCTGGTGGTCAACAATTTATGGCTTCTCCTGCAGGAAAAATGCCGGGGTTGAATCTCACCGTATATCCTACGATTGGCAACGGTTGCCTGTAAAGGGTTCCATCGTCCTACCATTCTATGGTTTTATGGCTTGAAATGTCGACACTCTTCTAAGGTTTTCAAGCCTCTCTGATTTTCCATCAACATATGATAGTTCATGATAGAAGTCTCCGGTATGGGGGCCAATCCATCTCGTACTTGAACCATTACTACATATGCAGACATCGAATCACGTATTCTAACACTTGGGCATACTCACAAGAAATGCAGAATTTCTCTTGTCAACAAACTGAGTTCAAATAAATCCATTGTTTCTGCAAGCTGAACAAGACATCTAACATTTCTTCACAACTCTCGGGTTTTCGTATCCTCCTAAAAATGTTGGCTGATTAACTCAGAGTTTTCTTCCAAAATATCTTCCTTCAGCAAGAGTGTGCTTGCTTCTTATTAACTCTTGGGCCTGTGGGTTATGGCCCACTTCAAGTCTTGTACAAATTTAACTCATCCTTTCGAGGATTATCATCTCCTTTAAATCCAATAGTACTTCTTCCTTCATAACCTTGTGGTGACGATCATACAAAACTCCAACTTATTTGGTCGAGCTCCCTTCTACGGACCGTCATGAATAACACATTTCTTTCTTCATTGATCTTGTGGCTTTACGGAGTACTACCACACCAAAAAAATGCACTAGTTTATCTATAAATCATATTATTTTCATATCAAATCTTTTATTACATCCTTAACCATTTTTCGTAAATCCAAATTCCAAAAAGTACTTTATTACAAATGCTGCCGCCCACATGGCTTGGTATGGTCAGGCATTAGTTCCAACTTTACTCATTTTTCCTCCTTAAGGATTCTTTAGTCCCACTGGAATTGTGCGACATGCGCCTTGAAATCTTCAATCTTCTGTTTCATCGTGGTGGCCTTGAGATTCATCTCCATCATATCTGCATGCACTTCTCTTAGGTATTCCTGAGTATAACGGAGTCTTGCTTCAAGTATTTCTCTGATCTGGCATATGGCTTCCGTGGCTGCTTCACGAACAACGTCGAAGAAAGTTGCTTGTGGTACACATGAGATGAAAAAGTACTGCCCCATCGTCTTTGGGCAAACTCCTTTCATACGGTGGAGGTGTACCTCCACATACCAAAGTTCCACTCCCTTTGGCATGAAGGGGTAGCCTTTGTAGACTACATCTCCTTCAAGGTGAATATGCTTCATCATGTCCTTCAGGATTTTTGGGTAATCATGATCACTTGTGAGGGTCATGATCGTTTCTGGGCCCTTAAGGAAAGACTCATAAAGGGTCGTCATCTGCAGTTGTAAAACAAAAATGGTGCTCAGAATAAGGTACATATCTCGTTGGGTACACATTCATATCATCCAAACAAAACTTCAAACTCAATTTCCAACATCCAGTTTATGCATCACAACTCATTTTCTTCCATGTTCACCCAGAATATTAATTTCCAAGATAAAACATAACAACTCCTTAAAGCCTTTCAGCATATGACATATCAACTTTATTGAGTCACTACTAGGAAAAGGCATGCTAGTAGCGCACTGAATTTGCCTTCTAATGGCGCACTACCGGTGCGCCACTGGCATCACGCCATTAGAATTAAATTCTAATGGCGCACCACCGGTGCGCCATTAGTATCTGGTGTTCTAATGGCGCACCATGTAGTGCGCCATTAGTATAGCCTGTAGTGCGCCATTAGAATGCCTCCCAGGGGGGCATATGTACCCATGTGCTTTGGCATTCTAATGGCGCACCAGCAGTTAATGCGCCATTAGTGTGATGATCATAGTGCGCCATTAGTGTCTTGTGTGGTGCGCCATTAGTATGAATATTAGGTTTTTTTTGCTTTTCTGATTTTTGCACAGGTTACAAAATATATTATTGGACAGAATATAGACAGCAGCACACAGCAACATCAAATTCATCGAATACAATAGAAGATTAGTCTCCGAATACAATTCATCATATTAGTCTCCGAATTCAAAAGACCGAACAAAGATAAAACATTACAAGTCTCAAGACCGTGAGTATCGAGTTTGCCTTCACATTACAAGTCGATATCGACCATCTAAACTACCATCACATAGAAGAGAGTTGTGGTCATCACGATGAGCATCGTCGCGATCAAACTGGTCTTCATCCGGTTCCTCCAACGCTCCCTCCTCTCTCCCTCTAGATAGCGGGCGTATCTACATTCGGCCTCCGCCCTAGTGGTGTACCCTTTGTAACTATTACAGCTGAAATGGTGAACCTGTCTCCGACACTCCTCCCAGTCGTCGTAGACTCCGGGAACCTTACCCTTGTACACGACATACGACGGCATCTCTATGCACAAGCCAAACAACAGATAATACATAAGCAATATGTAAGTATGCAACAAAAGGATCGGAAGAGAAAAGCAAGACATTAATAGCACGATTCATGGTCCTACTAATAAATAGCAGCGATTACATCTAAGTTGAACAACTGTCCAAACCAAAGAGACATACGAATTCATTAAAGTATAATTACAACATGAGCCAATCAATGTTTCAGAACTACACATCACTACTTTCGACTCGACTCATCGGACAGGAACGTGGATGAAGCCGCCGTCTGTCGTGATGGTCATGAAATCGCGGTCGTTGTCACCCTGCATTTGTAGCATTTCACCTATGTCACTGTTGGACGGTTGATATCTGAGGAAGAACTGCCCCTAGGTATGAAGGACATCTTGATGGATGATGTCCGCAAACTCCGACTAGATGCGAAAGAATTCTTGTCTGAGGTCCACGTCGTGGACTGCCGACAAGCTCGCGGCCCAATCTTTGAGATTATCTGGTAGCAGAAGTTGATGATGGTCCCTTACGATCGCCCGCATGTGATGGAGGGCATAGTAGGCATCCTTCTAACCGCCAGGCGGCTGCTTGACGCAGCAGAACTTTGTATTGTGTGAGAACATGTGCTTGTCGTACTTGACATTTAGCGTAGGCAGGGAGAACATCATCAAGAACTTTCTTGACATTTGTGTAGTCTATCTTGGAGTTACGGTTCGGGTCTAAATACGTGTCCATGGAATATTTCGGGCTTAAGAGGATGAGTGTGCAATGTGTGTCACTGCACAGAACACGGAATGTTAGAAAAAAAAGAACGATCGAAATCTAAGAAATCATATGTTACGGGGCGGTTAAGGGATTACTTACTCAAGAAAGTAAGCCACAAGGAAGTTATCCTTATCTGGGTTTGCCAGAATGACGCCTTCGAGGTGTGAACTCGCAACTTGGTCGTCCCCAGCGCTGCTCAAGTGCTTGGCACGCATGTAGAAGGGGTCGACTATCACGATGTCCGGGGTCTTGTCTCTAATGATCCGCATCTCCATACTCAGCGAAAATAGCCGAACGAAGGTGTAGTGCAGCGGATGAAGGTTAAACATAGCAAAGATGTCATCAAACCGCAGGACGATCGTACCCCCGATGTCGCCATCCACAAAGCCCTTGCCCTTTGGCACCTTGGCCATGAAAACCGGGTATGCCACATCCTTCTCTCTGAGACGCCGCTTCTCCAAAGAAAGAACACTGTTGTGCAGACTCCGCATAGCACCGGTTGCAGCATTCAGCATATTTGGTGGTAGCATCGGCCCTACCCGCCACATGCACCCTCCTCGAGATATCCTTAGGTGAAGGTGGCCCGTCCTGAGCACGGATCGAACTCGGTGCCGGCTGGCTCGCACCGGCGCCCTTGTTAGTCTTTCGTTTCCGTCCCTTCTTCTTGATCTCCTGTAATGGGACCGAGTTCTGCTCACAGACCGCCTTCTTGAGCGTGTTGGGGCTGATAATATTTCGCACCTCAGCTATCTGAGGCTCGGTGAAGGCGGGAGCTGGAGGCGTGTCCTGAGAACTGAACGCCAGACGACGCCTGTTGCAATTGGATTTCTCCGCCGTACCAGCTAGATCGCGGTCGTCTTGGTTGGGTTCTTGAGAAAGAGGCCCAGAACTCGTCAGCGTACCCATGTTCGGCAAAGTACTTATCAACTTTGGTAAATGTACCCGTCGTTGTCGTTGTCGTCGCCGTCCGGATCCTGTGCCATAGGGCTGTCCGGATCCTGTGCCATAGGGATGTCCGGCAGGTCCGGTAGCGTTGCGGCGTTCTTGCCATGGCTTGGCGCCGGCACGACTGGCGGTCTTGTCTGTGGGGTGGTGTCCCCCGCCCCAACGAATCTGGCTCTTCGGCCAAAGCAGGGGCCAGTACGCAGGCGCTGAGGGTCATCTCATCTTCTTCGTCGGCCCCAGCGGGTCGAATCGGAGGTAACAGCTCGTCGCAGCCTGGCAGCACCCGAACCACTTCAACCCTATACATTGTGGGTGGCATCGGATTACCGTGGAACATGGGGTTGCCCGGTTGAACGATTCTGCCCTTGGCGACATCGACCAACTCGGCGCCCACGAAGTGCAGAAGAGTGCAAGGAACGTCGGCGGTGCCCTGCGAAAACATGTACAGGGCGTCAGGGATGCCCAGTCAAAGGCAAGGAGATGAAGTCATCGGCCGAGAGGCTTAGTTACCGTGATGCCGTCGAGCTCGGCTAATGTCGAGGCACCGCCAACGGCGGGCGTGCAACTGACGGAGGGGGCGCTTGCTGGCGAGGTGCCGGCCGGCGTACACCCGGGTGCATTAAGCTCCAATGCCCGTGCCGGCGCCGGAGACACGAATACCGCCTCCGCCGGAGACACCAATGGCGCCGCCGCCGGAGACACCAATGGAGCCGCCTGCGCGCTGTGCGAGTTGCTGGCCGTGAAGCTGGGAACCGGGGGAGGCCCCTGTTGGCCGCCCGCAATCCACGTCGTCAGCCCATGAATCAACGTAGGCACCATGGCGTTGAGCGTCGTTCCAAGTTGTTGTTGCACTTGCTCTTGGACAAGCTCCGGAATCCGCGCCACTTGTGCCTTGAGTTCTTCAACCTCGCGCGTCTGGCTTTCCGAGCTGGTCTTTTTCTCCTTCCGCACACCAGCGGTATAGTATGACCCCCATTTTGTGGACAAGCCTTTGCCGGCCACACGACCAGCTGACGTCGGCTTAGTGAGCTTATCCTTGTTTTTCATTACGTTCAACGCCCTATTTAAAGGGGTGTCGAAAGGGGAGCTCTTAGACGACCCCGCGCTACTGCTTTCAGTGTCCTGCGAAAGGAACGTGAACCATTTAGAAATATTGGGGATTAATTAGAGTGCAACCATATGGAGCTAATTACGCGGGGGTGTATTCCTTACCAGAAGAAGCTCAAGCGCCCTGGTCTTCGGATCCGTGGTAAGCTCCTTTGTTATCGGGTCCTCCTTGTACCGGGCCCTGACATAGTTCCTGGTCTGCTTGTCACCGCTGTATTTCTCGAAGCGGGGCGGTAGGCCTTGCTCGGCACGCTCCGCGTCCTCCTTGTCCCATATAGGCTCCGCCACTCTGTAACCGCCGGGACCGAGTTTGTGTTCCCCTAAGTTCAACTCCCGCATTTCTTTCCCCCACTGACTTGATTCGGAGGTTGCACTGCTCTCGCACTTGATCTTGAACTCCTTGTACTCATCTTCGCTCATCAAAGGATATTTCGCCTTGATCTTCTCATAACTATCACCTTTATCAATCATTCTCTTCACCGCGCTTTTCCAAGTAGACAGGGCCGTGCTCATCTTCGTGAGGGCGGCACTGTTCACTTTATTCCCTGAGAGGCGTGTGTTTTCAAATTCGGCGGGGAACTTGTATCGTTCGTGCAGCTTCGTGAAGAGGAGGTTGCGCAAATTCCCTCGGTCCTTATGCCTAAGGTTCTCGGTGTTGATCGAGACGGTGCTCCGGAGAATGCACCCGAGCTGAACCGAGTACCCCTTGACTATATGTTTGGGCTCCGTTGGATTCCCGTCGGAGTCCACTTGAGTGAATTCCTCCTTGACGGTGCGGAGCGCATTCGGGCGCCGGTCCTTCCTTTGCTTCTTCGGTTGGCTGCCATCTGTGTGTGCGCCGCCATCATCAGTGGTGGCATCCTCGGCGGCACCATCAGTGGTGTCATCCCCGACGCCACTAGGGGTTGTGTAATCAGGATCGGTGTCTTCCGCGGCGTCCTCATAGCGGTGAGGTTGTTCCTCCATCTCCTGGGACAGCTCCCAGAATTGCTTGCCGCCCGAACCACCGGCCTCATCGTTGTGGGCCATGTTTCGCTCTAAATAGGAAAAAAAGTTTGGTCAAAAAGTTGGTTATTGTCAAGGAACAAGATCATGGTCTCATCATTTAGGGTTTGTCGACACCGAGGCACCCTAAAAGCCTAAGCTTTCATCATTTAGGGTTTGTCGACGCCGAGGCACCCTAAAAGCCTAAGCGTACATCATTTAGGTTCTCATCGACACCGAGGCATCCGGGGCAGCCAAGTTAAGTTTTCATCATTTAGGGTTTATCGATGCCGAGGCACCCTAGGTTGGGCCTAATCACTTGGCACTAATCACTTGGCTCTATTGCCACCTATGGTTTAATACAGCAAGAATAAAGGGGCAGTTGATCCTACTTAATTAAGTACTAAGATACCCCGGCCCATGCATTAGTAGCAAGTACCTCATATGTCCGATTTTTAGCAAAGTCATGCTAAAATTCACGGAAAATTTCAGCATGACCTTTGCTGAAAATAGGACATATGGAGTACCCGAATTTGCCGGAACGGAAGTTAATCGACATTCCGGCAAACTCAAGGGCCTCTCGGGGTACCTGCAAAATCATCACGACACGAAGGGCCTCTCAAGGGCCTCAAGCAGCAGCGGCGTCTCCCAGGACCCCATTTTTTTGCTAAATTTCTTTGAGCAACAATCAGAGCAGAAAATTCAGCATATTTCTATACAACAGCACTCTGTAAAGATGAAGAACAGTTCTACAGCAGCCATCTTTGATCATCATCTTTGCATCCTTTCTCAATGTGATCACAGTAATTCAGAGGCATCACAAGTAATTCAGAGCATCACAAGGCATTAGTAGTTCAGTACATGAACAAGTTTTACAAAGCACATCAATATGTTACAGCAAACAAAAGTTCTGAAATTTGTGTGCCTAACTGAATTTTTAGTAACCGAATAAACTGAATTTTCAAAACTGCAAGAAGCCATTTAAAAAAAATCCTCTCATCTCATATGAGGAGTGTTAATCCTAAGACTAATAGTTTGTTGTCCCTGTCCATTTGTCCCTCCCCAACTAGATACTAGAGTAGCACTGTTGATGCCCTGTTCTTGCTGAACTTTATGACAGTATATACAACAACTTATCCTAAATGTGGCTAGAACTGCAGATTTACAAATTAAAGGACACAAACTCAAGCAAGCTTCCTGAACAATACCCTGACAGAAAACATAGGACAATCAATGAATTTATATAACCAGTAAGAACAAGGGGATGATTTTAGCAAGTTAAGTGCAGCTCTAGCACCTGTGCATGAAATGTATCATGTATCAAACCATCAATTAGCTGCTGAAAAACATAAATGTACCATGTGAACATATAATACCTTCACGAGCGAACTCAATGAGTGTGAACCAACAGAGTGTGGGTCACCACAGATTGTGTAGTCAAAAACCTTCAGGACAGAGTGAAAATAGTTACAATATGCTTGCAAGTAATTTGAGGAGGGAACTACACTACACAAGAACTAAACTTTGGTTAACTGAATGATAGCTACTAAGATGTCCAGATTAACAAACTACAGTGCACAAATCTCCTGTCATCATCAGTAAGTTCACAAATCTGATTAGGTAATGTTCCACTGTGTAGTTCACAAACTATAGTTCACAAATCTGATTAGGTAATTTGATTAGGCCCCCCACGCTTCTGCAAACCAGCCCAGTGTTCCAACAGTGAGAGACTTGAGTAATAACTTAGTCAATAATATACTATTCTTAAACATCAACCACAAGATAACTGTAATCTTAGAGGTACTTTAATAGACCATAATTTTCTAAAATGACATCTAACTTCAAAGCTTTGATCATCAGGTACATTGATCTAATGGTAAATTCACCACATGTAGTTAAAGTCCACACGCACTTATCTCTCTCCTCACTTTGAACCACGTCCTCACAGAGATATTGCAACTGCTGCTCAGCCAAATCACCCAACCTCCTCCTAATTTTGACATTATCCCAACAACCCCCAATCACCTCTGCTACAGTAATATTAAAACTGGTGTTAGCATTATACAATCTATGGAACTTACTACACAGTGGAACATTACCTAATCCATCATGGAGATTTGTGCACTGTAGTTTGTGCACAAATCTCCTGTCATCATCAGTAAGTCACAAATCTGTCATCATCAGTAAGTTCACAGTGGAACATCATCTACAGTGCACAAATCTGAACCTAGGAACCTAGGAACCTAGGAACACAGGAGAGGGAGGAAGGAGGAGAGGTACCTGGGCGGGAGGACGGGGGCTGCGGCGGCAGCGGCTGGAGGACGGCGTCGTCGACGAACTTGAGGGCGAGGGCACCGGATGCTCCTCTCGTTGATGGGGGAGGGGAAGGGCTGGAGGCAAACCCTAGCCGGCAAGCGCATGAGTGCTGCAGCTAGGTGGAGTAACCTCTGCCGGAGACGACGGAGCAGGTGGCCGACGTCGTGGTTGGTGAGGAGCAGGTGGCCGGCATCATGGTTGGTGAGGAGAGCGCGAGGAAGAGAGCCCCATGCGTGATGAGGAGGCGCGGCATCGGCGTCGTGGGTCGGGAGGCGGCGCACGTAGGGGGAGGCGGCGCTCGAGGGGGAGGAAGGGGAGAGGGAGACGGCGGGGGCGCGTGGGCGGCTGCGGCACCGTGGGTCGGGGCAGCGGCGGTGGCGTGGTGGAGGGAGGGACGAGGGAGGGAGCGGAGCGGTGGAGGGTTAGGAAGGACGAAGTGTCTGGCGAGGGCAGTAGGTGGAGTGGCGGGAGGGTTCTAATGGCGCACCTCCCCTCGGTGCGCCATAAGTACGACTATTCTAATGGCGCACCTCCCCTCGGTGCGGCATTAGAATTTTCTTTTAATCTAGCCCACTAACCATATCTACAGCCTAACCCTATCTACAACAGAACCCACCCACTAGCCCGACTGGTCAGCACGTAGCACACACCAGGAGGTCCTGGGTTCGATTCCCAGGCTCCCCAATATTTTTTTATGCATTTTAAATGCTGTTTTTGATATTTATTTGTGTTTAAATATGTTCAAACTTGTTTAAATCATAACAGTAATATTTTTTATAAAAATAGTAATAATTTTTTAAAAAATCTGTTCAAATTTGTTACTTGAAAATATCATTGGCGGCGGCGGTGGAGCGGGGGAGGGTTGCGGTGGGTCGTCGGCGGCGGTGGAGCTAACAGGGGAGGGTGCGGGTGGGATCGAGATGGAGGGGGAATCGAGATCGAGATGGAGGGGGATCGAGATCAAGTGTCCTCATGAATTCAAAAAGTGCCCATGAAATTTAAAAATATTCATGATATCAAAAAGTGCCCATGAAATACAATCGAGAAATGAAGACTACGATTTAAATACAATCGATCTTAGCTAGCTATCTGTTCACAATCTTCTTGCCCTTCTTTTCGCAAATGGAGTTCTTCTGTGGAACGGACGTCCTTTAGGTAGGGTGGTCCTGCTTCTTCTTGTGGTGTGTGCTGCTACTTCATCGTCGTCGTCATGTTCGATCTTCGGGTCGCCGTACTTGTCGAAGTCTTGCTCATTGGCTACTCCATCCATTCCGATGATCTTCCTTTTGCCTCTCCTCACGACAACACGACTGGGCTTTGACGGGTCGGTAATGAAGAAGCTTGGTCCACTTGGGAAGCCAGTACCCATGGCTCATTTTTCCCGATGACGTTTGCGCCCGCGGTCTTGGATTTGGCTTTGGGTATAACCATGGTGGTGAAATACCGGTCTTCTTTTAGGACGCTCTTGGCCCATCTGACACGGAACATCGGGACCTTCTCTCCAGCATAGCTCAGCTCCCAGATCTCCTCGATCCTTCCGTAGTATCTGTCCTTGTCGTTACCGGTGTAGGATTCCATCGTTACCCCAGAGTTCTGATAACCATCACTCTTCATGTCCTTGTCCTCGGTGTAGAATGTGTAGCCGTTGATATCGTATGCCTCATAGGTCATCAGGTTGTGCTCGGCACCCTGTGACAAGGTGAATATGAGTTGTTCTTCCGCGGAAGAATCTTCATGTAAAGGGTACGACAGAAGCTTCTGCTTGAACCAACGCGTGAAACATGAGTTGTGCTCTTTGAGTATATCTCCGTCCGTCCTCTGTTGGCCTCGGTCATTGTACGTCTTCTCAATAAAGGTTTTGTGCTCTACCACCCAGGGATCGACCACGTCTATGTGTTGTAGTGCGACTAGGTTTGCTCTTTCAAAGTCGGTGAGTTGACCCTCGAAGTCGACATGCATTTCGCGGCGACCCTCACGGTGACCCCATCCAGCGAGCCTGCCGAGGTGCCTGTTGACGGGCAGACCAACAGGGTTCTCGATGCCTAGATAATTCGTGCAGTAGGAGATGCACTCTTCGGTCAGAAAGCCCCTGGCTATACTTCCCTCAAGATGTGACATGTTGCGAACGTATCCTTTGATGACACCATTCATCCTTTCGAACGGCATCATGCTGTGCAGGAACGTCAGCCCGAGTTGGATGATATCCTCCACGATATGGACCAGCAGATGCACCATAACGTCGAAGAATGCGGGCGGGAAGTACATCTCAAGCTCGCATAGTATCACCATGATCTCTTCCTGTAGCCTTCTGAGTTGCCTCACGCCAATCGACTTCCGAGAGATGACGTCGAAAAAGTTGCATAGGCCAAATAGCGTTTCACGGACGTGCGCGTCCATGATCCCACGGATTGCAACTAGAAGTATCTGCGTCATCAGCACGTGACAGTCATGAGACTTCATCCCGCTGAACTTCTACTTCGCTGGGTCTAGGTATCTGCTTATCTTCCCCGTGCAACCGTAAGGAAGTTTTACTCCTAGGAGGCAGGTGAAAAACTGCTCGATCTCCTCCTGACTTGGAGTGAAGCACGCGGGAGGGTAGTCATTTCTGGTCTTCTTGGCCTTTTTGCCTTTGCGACGACTTTCTGTGTCTTGCTTCGCCTCATCATCATCATCATCATCATCATCATCATCATCATTAGCGTGAAGCTCCTGCCTGATGCCCATTGATTTCAAGTCTGCCCTTGCTTTCGGCCCATCTTTGGTCCTCTCTGGCATGTTGAGCAGGGTACCAAGCAGACTCTTGCACATGTTCTTCGTGATATGCATGACATCAAGGTTGTGAGGCACACGGTGGATCTTCCAGTACGGCAAGTCCCAGAAAACAGACCTCGTTTTCCATACCTTCAGCAGCGGCTCTAGCGCCTTTCGCTTCTTTCCCGGCTCTGGCGCCTTTTGCTTCTTTCCCGGCAGTGGGCAGTCTTTCCAATTTTTCAACAGCTCGTCTATTTCCTCGCCGCTCCTCGTACACGGGCG
Organism: Triticum urartu; assembly: GCF_003073215.2. Lineage (NCBI taxonomy): Eukaryota > Viridiplantae > Streptophyta > Magnoliopsida > Poales > Poaceae > Triticum > Triticum urartu. The sequence goes on along the minus strand of NC_053022.1, from coordinate 439,240,890 downwards.
TTTTCGGGGTTCGGTTTCACCATCGAACAGATCCTTGTGTTTCCTCCACGGGTCATCGTCGCGAAGCCACCTTCGATGTCCCATGAACACGGTTTTCGAAGACCCGGGATCTCTATCTAGCTGGCGATACGTTGTGTCATCCATGCACCTTACGCATCCATAAAATCCATGGACTACCTGCCCCGCGAGATATCCGTAACCGAGATAGTCGTGCACCGTAGTGAGAAGTGCGGCTCTCATAGGGAAATATTCTTTCTCTGCGGCGTCCCACGTATTGGTTGGCGTTTTCCACAGCGTGTCTAGCTCCTCCTTCAGCAGCCCCAGATACAGATTGATGTCGTTCCCTGGTTGTTTCGGCCCTTCAATTAGCATACTCATGTGAATGTACTTCCTCTTCATGCACAACCAGGGGGGAAGGTTGTACATCCACACAAACACAGGCTAGGTGCTATGTGTGCTTCTTTGGCTGCCAAACGGATTGACTCCATCGGTGCTCGCGCCCAGCACGATGTTCCTTGGATCCTTCCCAAATTCTGGGTATTTGAAGTTCAACGCTTGCCACTGGCTCGCATCCTTAGGGTGACTCAACATCTTGTCTTTTTTATTTATCTCCGGATCATTTCCGTCATCTTCCCGCTTCTTCTCCTCCCTATCCGCGTGCCAATGCAGGAGCTTTGCTACCTTAGGGTCCGCGAAATACAGATGCAGACGAGGAGTGATCGGAAAGTACCACACCGATTTTCGAGGAGCTTTCTTCCTCTTCTTGTATTGAGTGACGCCGCACACCGTACATATGGTAGACTCCGCGTGCTCGTCCCGATAAATGATACAATTGTTCATGCACACATGGTATTTCACGTGCGGTAAATCCAGAGGACACACGATTTTCTTCGCCTCCTCGAAACTGGTCGGGCACTTGTTCCCCCTGGAAAGACGTTCGTGCCAGAATCACATGTTCTCGTTGAAGCATGCGTCGGTCATTTTGTGTTTTACCTTCATCTCCAGAGCCATGAGCGTTACTTTCAGGCGGGTATCCTCGGGCCTGAATCCTTCATACAATGGAGTAACCGCGTCTATCTCCAGTTGATCCAGCTTGGCTTTCTCTCAGGCGGCAGCTCTTGCGTTATCCGTCTGCTTGAGAAGCAGCTCTTGAATATGAGGGTCCTGCACCTAGCCTCCATCATCGTCTGCTCCGGCATCTTCATCTTCATGATCATGCCCTTCGTCTTGATCTTCCTCATCATCATGTACGACATCTTCTACATGATGACTGTGTACAGCATCACCGTCGTGATCATGTCCTGGAGATTCTTCGTCTTCTCGTCTTCCCTCGCCGCGGTCGTACTTGTCTTGTTGCCCTTCCTCATTTCTTACCCGGCCCCCATGGACGACTTCATAGTCATCTTCATCACCTTGCCACCGATAGCCATCCATGAAACCACGCAAGAGCAGGTGGTCCCGCACCTGCCTGGATTTCGGGTCCGCAATAAGGCTCTTCAGCTTGCATCTTCGACACGGACATCTTATCTCCGTCTCGTTCTTTTGAAGCATCTCGGCCTTCGCGGAGCTCAAAAACCTATTCACGATGCCTTCAGTCATCGTGCGGACCATGGTCGCCTGCGGGGTAGAGCAAAACGATATTTTAGAACCAAGAAAATTTTTGGCATGACCTTCCCTAAAAATAGGACCAAAAAGAATGCATAGTCCCAAAATTCTCGCCGTAACGGAAATGAATCAAAACATTCCGGCAAAATATTGGCAACTATCGCATTTCAAATACCGGTACCTTCAAACACAAACATATATGCAACACCACAAACACATGCAACACCACAAACATACATAGATCTAGCTAGGCCACAAAAAGTGCATGTGCACGTTGTTGGAGCGAGCTAGGGAGACAAAAGTAGATCTACATCATGAAGATAACTTTCCCCTTACTTACCTATCAAAAAAGGTAATTTCACCACTTAATTTTGATGAATCTATGGTGGAAATGAGGTGAGGAGGTGGAGATGGCCGAAAGCTTGGAGAAGGAGGTGGAGGGAATGAAGCGGGGAAAGTGAATGGGTAGGTGTGGGGCTGTCCAAAATATCTTGTTGGGGTCCCAGGTTACTAATGGCGCACCACCAGCAAATGCGCCATTAGTAACCCTGGTTACTAATGGCGCACCTGCAGGTGGTGCGCCATTAGTAGTTTTGCAAAAAAGTAAAATATATATATATACTAATGGCGCACCGGGTAATAGTGCATCATTACTAGTTTAAACTAGTAATGGCGCACTGTGAAACGATGCGCCATTAGTAGTTTTGCAAAAAAAAAAGAATAATTTTTTTACAGTAATGGCGCACTGTCTGCTTGGTGCGCCATTACTACTTAGAACTAGTAATGGCGCACTTCGACCTGATGCGCCATTAGTATGTATGGAAAAATGGAAAAATAATAATTTAATACTAGTGGCGCACCCTGTTTCTGGTGTGCCATTAGTGTCTTCAACACTAATGGCGCATCACCAACCGGTGCGCCATTAGTATATAGTAGTGGTGCACTGCTTCCATGGTGCGTCATTAGTATCAATCCTATCTATAGCCCTTTTCCTAGTAGTGAGTCATGAATTATTACAATCTCTGAGTAATCTATTACATAACTCAACCCCGCATTCTCATGAAAAAGTGTTTTCCATAGTACCCTTATTACTGATATCAACATCTCCACTACTCATCAGCTCCAGCTTTCTCATGATTTGAACAATCCCTAGAAAAATGTCCTGCTTCCTTGCAACGAAAACAAATAACTTCCGGCATGTCTCGAGGCTTCTTGGTGATGGTGCCTGCTCCTTGAGTTCCTTGCTTCCTTTCGAGACAATCATTGGCATAATGCCCGACGTCCTTACATTCAAAACAGGTAATATGAGTCTTGTCCATCTTTGTAGAAATTGGGTTGTTCTGAGGGTGTCTTTGGTTTCTCTTCCTGGTTTTCTTCGTTCTGATCAAACGTTCTATTCCCTGTGGATCAAAGTCCACTACTTCTGTTGGGAAGTATCCCAGATACTCTTTTCTTTCCTTGGTGCAATACTGTGAAAATGTCCTTCTCCACATGAATAACATGCATTTGAGTAAAATCTGTTGAGGCTTTCTCCATCAGGGTCTTCAACACTTTCGTTAATCACAGGGTCTTTCCTAACTTCTCGGAGGGCTTCTTTCATTCCTTCTTCCTGCTTCTGAATAGTTTGTTGCACCGTGGGGTAAATGTAACACTGGGCTGGGTAGTGGGTGGTTCCTTCACACAAGAAACAAGTCAACTGACTAGTTGGGCATTCCTCAGCTGGGTGTTTCTCCTCACAATGAGGGCATCCATCCTTGTGTTCCTCCTGGGTGTGTCCTATTTCTCTGCAAATCTTGCAGGCACAAGGTTTATTTCTTGGGATATCATGGTGCTTCCGGATAAGACGAGATCTTGTTAGAGTCTTCTTGAATTCTTCCCAAGTCTTTGCTCCATTCCATCAATGTATAGCTTGATGCATCTGCCACCATGTTGCAGCACTTCCTTCAAAGTACTGAAGAGCGTACGACACTTCATTCTTCCTTGAAACCAAATTGCTCCCGAAGAGATTCTCCATGTTCTGAATCCATAGCTATGCCTCCGGCTGGGTTTTCGGTCCAGAGAATACCAGTCCAACTTCAGTCATCATCTACTAGGTCCAAGGGTTTTAGGGTGAGATAAGAGAGAGGTGGGGAGGCATACACACAATACAAACAATAGTTTTGAAGAAACAGGTTTTCTTTTGTGGTTGTTGGAAAAACATCAAATAGTTAACAACTCACAAATCGCTGTATCTAACGTAAGTATATAACAGGGGTTTGGTCTTCTAAGGGTCAAGTAATTCCTCAGATTCTTCAAGTTCTTCATGTCTTCGGAGTCTTCAACTGTTGTAGCGTCAACACTTCTAATGCATGGTGAAAACCTCTTTACTATGAAATGGTCATCGATTGTCGGATATCTTGTCCTTCTTGGAGCGGCTTCAGTTGACCCTCCATGTGGTCAAAACAGAAAGGGTTATATTCTAACTATTTGAGGTAAGAGAGGATATTTGATAAAACCAGAAAAGATGAGAAGTAAGGGATATTTTTGAAAATAAAATTTTAGTGATTTCCTGTCCTAGGGGCTTTTCGATTTTTAGGGTTACATCCTACAGTCAATATGTGCTCTGATACCATTTCTGTAACGACCCGACCTCAGACGGTCAAGCCTCTGTGTATCTGTGCCATCCCTGGATCAGTATGCTGGCACACACAGTACATCAATGTATATATAAAAGTGCAATCACATGTATAAATAACGTAAAACTGATATATATACCTTATAGGTTTCAGGGGAAACAATCAATCGGGTGTGGAGTCCCATCAACGCCATCGGCAGGTTGAGTGTAGACCGTAACCCTATACCGTACTCTTACTCGTTGGAAGAAACATATCTGCAACATGTGATGTTACAGCCGTGTAGGTCAGTACATTGAATGTACGGGCAAGATCACTGTAAGAAAAACAGATGATAAACTATACTATATGCAATATGGCTTTGTGGCTCTGTATCTGAGTTCTGTTTGCATAAAAGCTGGTTTTATTTTCCCAACATCAAAGGAATTATCCGGAGTCTGTACTATGGAGTTTTCTATCATGACATGGTTCCGCCAACCGATGTCTCATAGCCCAAATCATCATAAGTTGCCCACAATTAATTTATCAGTCCGGTGTTGAGAGTTTCGAGATAGATCCAAGTCCAGAGGCTCAAGTTGTCCGTAACCGGGGACACGGCTAATCGATTAGGTTTTAACCCTCTGCAGAGGTTTGCACACTTTACCCGCAAGATTCGATCCCTCTTTTACGTTCTCGCACTTCAGGGTGTTTGAGAACAAGATGACCAAAACATGGTCTTCCGAAGAGTTCCTCTGACCACTGTCCGGTGCTCATCCAATCTTACCGTAGTTCTACATCTGCTAGCACCGTCCCAGCCAGAGTCACCACTAAGGTCAACCAAGCCAGAGCCCATAGTGACTTACGATTGCACAGGTAAGCTTCCAGGCATGAAGTATTCTTCCGTCTCTTTGAGCCTGGGTGAAGCTTTCCACAAGATGTCATGGCGCTTCTCCATGCATCCCGGCCAACCACTGGTTTCTCCATGGTGCCCGTCAATCGTCCTTCACCAAGTAGTGTGTATTGAATTCTTGTCTCGAGTCTCAAAATCTTGAGGAGTACTGAAGATGCAGTCCTTGCCGATGCCATCATGAAGTTGTCGCCATTGACGTATAGTCCTCCTTCTTCACACCACTCTCATGCACTCATACCAAACCCCATCTACTATAGCATAGCACTAAAACTATATAACGTCTCGGGCTTGAAACAGGGAGATGGTTTCCTACCTCATGCATTCTACTCAACTAAAAGAAATCAATATCACTACTGGAGGGATTATTGAAAGGGTGCTACTATATGCAAATAAAACATAGGTATGAAAACATGGTCAAAGTGAACTTGCCTGGTAAGTTGATGAAGATAATAACGCTATCGAAAATAACTTGATAGGATTATACACAACTCTCTGATGAAATCTATAATAACAAACATGACATTCACATAAGCAAGCATTCTAGCAAGTAAATCTAACAATCAAACGAAAACTCAATAAGAAAACCCAATACAAAACAAATAACACATCGAAATAACTAATAGGGGAAAACTATAAAGAACCTACTAGGAAAACATTTTGCCTTATCTACAAAAATAGTTTTGTCCTAAGCAAAACTTAACAAAGAAAATACTAAACTAATAACTTTAACAGAAAAAAATAAAATTTAAATCAACTAAGTTAACATAAAGTATTTTTCGTAAAGGTTTACTAGCAAAAGGAAACACATAAAAAGCTAAATTAAAACTCTAATTATGCTTAAAACAAAACTAGTAAGAAAAAAATAAAACATTTTATTTTTCTGTAAATAAAAGTTCACCCTCTAATACTACAGAAACCAATCTGAACTAAAATATAACAGAGGTGAAAATAAATTTTAAAAAATATTAAAACAGCAAAAACAGCAGCAAGCTAACAAAACTAGAAAAGCTTGTTTTTGAGTAAAACTATTTTTAATAAAAACTATAAATACCCAAATTAATCATATTACTAGGCAATGTCAAAACAAAGCAGGGACAAAAAGAATCACTGAAATAAAATAATCCTAACTCAATTTATAACAGAAATACTAATCTGACTAAAACTAATATAAAACTATTTTTATAAACTTAAACATGGCCGAATCTATTTTCTACAGAAACTACAAGAAATTTATAAACTAACAAAAAAAGAATCAACTAAAAATAATAAACAACCTAAAAGATATAGACTTTACAAGAACAGAACTATTCTGTTTTAAAAACAGAAACTAAAAAAACAGGCGCTACTGGGCCTATCTAACGCTCAGGCGAACACTAACTAAAATGCGCCCGCGGCTAAACAGAATAACCGACCGGTTCGATCAATTAAAAAACCGTAACTAAACAAGAAAAAGACCGAGCTAAAACCGATCTAAACAAATAAACCTAACCCTTCGTGTGATCTAATCTAGGTCGTTCATGCGCGATCCAACGGTGGTGGGGAGTTCCGGCGGCTTACGGCGACTCGACGGCGACGATGGACGATGGCGGCTCGGGCGGCGATGGCGCAGCGGCTCCGGTGGTCCGGGGCGACGGTGGTGACGTCGGGGAGATGCGGCGGAGTGAGGCGAGGTCGAGGGTGGCAGTTGCTACGGTTGGGGACGACGGAGATGAGTGGAACAAGCTCGGCGAGGCTCCTGGTGCTCTGCAATTCCGGTGACGGGTGGTGATGCTCAAGGCGGTGACTCCGGATATCCCTGGGCGGAGAGAGGATGTCAAAGAGGTGCGGGAGGAGGTGGCGGTTCGGGTGATGATGCTAGGAGGGCAGAGAGTGCTCACCGGCATCGGGAGTGGCGGCGAACCAAGGCGACGGCGACGAGATGCGTTCGGCGAGGACGTGGGCGATGGTGGGTTTCCGGGTTAGGGTTTTAAGGGGATCGAGAGAGGAGGCCGAGGGGTTTATATATGGCAAGGTCTTGGAGGAGGGGGCGACGCGGGATCGCGATCCCGAGAAGATCGCGGTGTCGGGCGGCGGTGGTCGCGCTCTGGTGCGGCATGGCGTGGGCGAGGGGAAAGAGATGAGGGCGGGCCCCGCGGTCAGTGAGAGAGGAAGAGGAGGGTTCGGTCGGGCGACCGAAGTGGAGACGGCTCGGGCGTGCGCGCGGGCTAGGTTGCGGCTCGGCTCGCTGCTGGGCCGTGTCGGGTGGCTAGCTGGGCCGGTTGGCCTGGCCAGCTCGGGGGTGTCTTTTCTTCTTTTTTTTTGAAAAAAATCACAGAGAGAGAAAACTAAATATAGAGAAAACTATAGTATTTTTATATAGGACATATATATATATATATATATATATATATCAATAAAATCAGAAAAATAAACCCTACAATGTGAACATTTTTCCAGAGGCAAAATCCAAACTAAAATAAAACATTTTTTAAATTCCAAATAAACTCCAATTTGAATTCAAAAACTTTTGTCATTAATTTCTCCTGACTTTTTGGAGTGTCATGTTAGCTCCTCTCATACTTTTAAACAAGTATTTGTCATGGGTATATGAAATAAATTTCGAATGCCAAGTTGAATCCAAAATAAAATTCAAATACCTCTGAAATTTCCAAATGCCACTCAATTTCACACAATCAGTCACACAAAAATCAGACAAACATTCATAAATATTTATTTAATATAACATTCCAAAATTTAGAATTTTGGGATGTTACAGAACATTCGTTCAAAACCAACACCTTGATTCTTCTAGTGCCTTCCTTGCTTGCGTACAATTTCCTCAAATTGCTTACTCCCGGCAAGGCTCTTGTAAACACCTTTCTCTATAATTCCCTTCAATAGGCTATTTTCTTGCTCAAGTGTAACTTGGCTAAGATAATCATTAGTAGGATCAAGAGAACTACTAGAAGCAACATCGTTGGTTTTAACATGATTATTGTTACTGCTAGAAGAAGAATCTTTCTTACTCTTGTTGCTAGATTTTACTTGTGGCATGTAAGTAGACAAGAGTAAACGCTTGGCAATGTAAGAATAACTTTTCTTGCAAAGACCATCATTGATTGCTTTTAAGAACCCATGCTCTTGCTCAAGGTTGAGCTTTTCAAAGCGTAGCTTCTCATGAGTCTTTAAAAGTTCTCGATGATCTTCCAAGGTAGTTCCATGAGCTAACTTAAGAGTGTTTAGTTCTTTAGTTAGACGCTCAATCTCCTTCTTATCATCATCATTCATTTTATATTGATTAGCATGATTAATAGCAATTTCATCATATAGTTTTCATCACTAGAGTTGTCAACAAGTAAATCATCATCACCTAGCAAATCATCTTCATCACAATTAAAATCAACATACTCAGGATGTGAAACCTTTGGGCCTTTAGCCATGAAGCATCTTCCAATTCCTTCATTTGGTGAGTCAAATATGTCGTAGGAGTTGGTTGACACGAGTGCTAGACCGGCAACACCTTCATCTTGAGTATATTCGGAGTCGGAGTGATAACTTCTCTCGGAGTGATTGTCGGAGTCGGAGCTGGATACCCATTCACCAACATGAGCTTGATGTATTTGCTTTGTGTAGCTCCTTGATGACTTGTCCTTCCTTTCCGAATCTTTGCTTCTCCGAGATGTTCTTCGTTCATAACGAGAATCTCTACTCCTCCTCTCTCTTGGTGGTGATTCTTCTCTTTTACTTCTCATTTTGGGTGAATCTTCTCTTCTTTTGTAGAGAGCCGTACACTCATTGGAGTAGTGTCTGGGTCTTCCACAATTGTAGCAATTACGCTCATGACTAGAAGATCTTTTGTCATTGTAGGACCTTGACTTGGAACTTCTTTCTTTGCTTCTACTCTTGTAGAACTTGTTGAAGTTCTTCACCATTAAGCTCAATTCTTCATTGAAGGCTTGTTTCTCACTTGATGATGTAGGAGCGTCGCATGAGGCTTTGTAAGCACCACTTGTCTTGTCGTGGAGCTCTTCCTTATCCTTGAGTGACATCTCATGAGCAACAATTCTTCCAATTACTTCCGTTGATTTGAGATCTTTATAGTTGGGCATCATTTGGATCAATGTACACATGGTATCATATTTTACATCCAAGGCTCTTAGGATCTTCTTGATGATGAATATATCGGTCATCTCTTCACTCCCTAAGCCGGCAATCTCATTTGTGATGAGAGCAAGCCTAGAGTACATCTCAGCAATACCTTCACCATCCTTCATTTTGAACTTGTCAAGTTGACTTTGAAGCACATCCAATTTGGATTGCTTGATGGACTCGGTACCCTCATGCATATCTGAAGGAAATATGCCCTAGAGGCAATAATAAAGTTGTTATTTATATTTCCTTATATCATGATAAATGTTTATTATTCATGCTAGAATTGTATTAACCGGAAACTTAGTACATATGTGAATACATAGACAAACAGAGTGTCACTAGTTTGCCTCTACTTGACTAGCTCGTTGAATCAATGATGGTTATGTTTCCTAACCATAGACATGAGTTATCATTTGATTAACGGGATCACGTCATTAGAGAATGATGTTATTGACTTGACCCATCCGTTAGCTTAGCATGATGATCACTTAGTTTGTTGCTATTGCTTTCTCCATAACTTATAAATGTTCCTATGACTATGATATCATGCAACTCCCGAATACTGGAGGAACACTTTTGTGTGCTACCAAACATCACAACGTAACTGGGTGATTATAAAGGTGCTCTACAGGTGTATCCAATGGTGTTTGTTGAGTTGGCATAGATCGAGATTAGGATTTGTCACTCCAAGTACCGAGGAGGTATCTCTGGGACGTCTCAGTAATGCACATCACTATAAGCCTTGCAAGCATTGTGACTAATGAGTTAGTTGCATGATAATGCATTATGGAATGAGTAAAGAGACTTGTCGGTAACGAGATTGAACTAGGTATTGAGATACTGATGATCGAATCTCGGGAAAGTAACATACCGATGACAAAGGCAACAACGTATGTTGTTATGCGGTTTGACCGATAAAGATCTTCGTAGAATATGTGGGAGCCAATATGAGCATCTAGGTTCCGCTATTGGTTATTGACCGGAGATGAGTCTTGTTCATGTCTACATAGTTTTCGAACCCGTAGGGTCCGCACGCTTAACATTAAGTGACGATTGGTATTATGAGTTTATGTGTTTTGATGTACCAACGTTAGTTAGGAGTCCCGGATGAGATCAGGGACATGACGAGGAGTCTCGAAATGTTCAAGACGTAAAGATGGATATATTGGAAGGCTATATTTGGACATCGGAAAGGTCCCGAGTGGTTCGGGTATTTATTGGAGTACCGGGGAGTTCTGGGAATTCGCCAAGGAGTATATGGGCCTTATTGAGCTTTAGGGGGGGGGAGAGAGGGGCTGCCTAGGGCAGGCCGCACGCCCCCCAAGGCCTAGTCTGAATTGGACTAGGGGGAGGGGCGGCGCCCCCTCCTTCCTTCTCTTCTCTCTTCCCCTTCCTTCTCTCCTACTCCTAATACTTGGAGGGGGGGGGAATCCTACTCCCGGTGGGACTCCCAGGGCGCGCCATAGTAGAGGGCCGGCCCTCCCCCACCTCCACTCCTTTATATACGGGGGAGGGGGGCACCCCATGGACACAAAAGTTGATCTGTTGATCTTTTAGCCCTGTGCGGCGCCCCCCTCCACCATAATCCACCTCGGTCATATCGTAGCGGTGCTTAGGTGAAGCCCTATTCCGGTAGCATCATCATCACGCCGTCGTGCTGAAGAAATTCTCCCTCGAAGCTCTACTGGATCGTGAGTTTGCTGGATGTCACCGAGATGAATGTGTGCAGATCGCGGAGGTGCCGTATGATGTCTACTACACAACCTTCTTCTTGTAGACATTGTTGGGCCTCCAAGTGCAGAGGTTTGTAGGACAGTAGCAAATTTCCCTCAAGTGGATGACCTAAGGTTTATCAATCTGTAGGAGGCGTAGGATGAAGATAGTCTCTCTCAAGCAACCCTGCAACCAAATAACAAAGAGTCTCTTGTGTCCCCAACAAACCCAATACAATGGTAAATTGTATAGGTGCACTAGTTCGGCGAAGAGATGGTGATACAAGTGCAATATGGATAGTAGATAATGGTTTTTGTAATCTGAAAATATAAAAACAGCAAGGTAACTAATGATAAAAGTGAGCACAAACGGTATTGCAATGCGTTGAAACAAGGCCTAGGGTTCATACTTTCACTAGTGCAAGTCCTCTCAACAATAATAACATAATTGGATCGCATAACTATCCCTCAACATGCAACAAAGAGTCACTCCAAAGTCACTAATAGCGGAGAACAAATGAAGTGATTATGGTAGGGTACGAAACCACCTCAAAGATATTCTTTCCAATCAATCCATTGGGCTATTCCTATAAGTGTCACAAACAGCCCTAGAGTTCGTACTAGAATAACACCTTAAGACACAAATCAACCAAAACCCTAATGTCACCTAGATACTCCAATGTCACCTCAAGTATCCGTGGGTATGATTATACGATATGCATCACACAATCTCAGATTCATCTATTCAACCAACACATAGAACCTCAAAAAGTGCCCCAAAGATTCTACCAGAGAGTCAAGACGAAAACGTGTGCCAACTCCTATGCATAGGTCCATGGGCGGAACCCGCAAGTTGATCACCAAAACATACATCAAGTGGATCATAGAATACCCCATTGTCACCATGGGTATCCCACGCAAGACATAAATCAAGTGTTCTGACGCAATCCGATAAGATATCTTCAAAGGGAAAACTCAATCCATTACAAGAGAGTAGAGGGGGAGAAACATCATAAGATCCAACTATAATAGCAAAGCTCGCGATACATCAAGATCGTACCACCTCAAGAACACGAGAGAGAGAGAGAGAGATCAAACACATAGCTACTGGTACATACCCTCAGCCCCGAGGGTGGACCACTCCCTCCTCGTCATGGAGAGCACCGGGATGATGAAGATGGCCACCGGAGAGGGATTCCACCTCCGGCAGGGTGCCGGAATGGGTCTAGATTCATTTTCGGTGGCTGCGGAGGCTTCTGGCGGCGGAACTCCCAATCTATTGTTGAAAGGATCAATATAGTTGACTAGAGGGGGGTGAATAGGCAACTAACAATTTTTAGCTTTTCTTTAACAATTTAAACTTTGCATTAAAGTAGGTTGTCTAGATATGCAACTAAGTGAGCAACCTATATGATGCAACAATGATAAGTACACAAGCAAGCAAGAGATATATCACAAATAAGCTTGCACAAGTAAAGGCACGAGATAACCAAGAGCGGAGCCGATGGAGACGAGGATGTGTTACCGAAGTTCCTTCCCTTTGAAGGGAAGTACGTCTCCGTTGGAGCGGTGTGGAGGCACAATGCTCCCCAAGATGCCACTAGGGCCACCGTATTCTCCTCACGCCCTCACACAATGCGAGATGCCGTGATTCCACTATTGGTGCCCTTGGAGGCGGCGACCGAACCTTTACAAACAAGGTTGGGGCAATCTCCACAACTTAATTGGAGGTTCCCAACGACACCAAGAAGCTTCACCACAATGGACTATGGCTCCGCGGTGACCTCAACCATCTAGGGTGCTCAAACACCCAAGAGTAATAAGATCCGCAAGGGATTAGTGGGGGGAATCAAATTTCTCTTGGTGGAAGTGTAGATCGGGGTCTTCTCAACCACTCCCGAGCAAATTAACAAGTTTGATTGGATAGGGAGTGAGATCGGGCGAAAATGGAGCTTGGAGCAACAATGGAGCTTAGGGTTGGAAGAGGTGGTCAACTAGAGGAAGAAGACACCCCTTATAAAGCTGTGGACAAAATCCAATCGTTATCCACCTAACCAGCCCGCGACTTGCGGTACTACCGCCCCTGACCAGCGGTACTACCGTAAGTCGATGCGGTACTTCCGCCCCTGACCAGCGGTACTACCGCAAGGCCATGCGGCACTACCGTGAGGGACCGCGGTACTACTGCAGCAGCGGCACGAGCTAGGACAGACCTGTAGCACAAGGGCTGAGGGCGGTACTACCGCAGGCGTGGTACTACCGCTCCCCCTTGCGGTACTACCGCAAGGCAGGAAACTCCTAGCCTGGGAAGAGCACGGATGAATAAAAATACATCCGTGCCTACTTCCGCTAGAAAATAGACGATGCAAAAATCCGACACAGTACTACCAATGAGGAGCAGTACTACCGCCTGATAGCCGAGCCAGGCCGCGCACGGATGTAAAAAATTACATCCGCCCCTACTACCGCGAAGAAGCGGCACTTGGCCTAGGGGCCGTGGTACTATGGCTCCGGAGGAGCGGTACTACCGTGGGCTCCTGCGGTACTACCGTGCCAAAGTACAGTACTACCACTGGTGCCTGCGGTACTACCGCTCCAGGGAGCAGTACTACCGCAAGCCGAACATCACCAACCAGGACAAAGCAAAGAGGATAAACGGAGGATGCTCCAATGTGTATGGGAAATGTGGAGACAAGGAAGAAAACGTGTACGTGATGATTCCACCCGAACCTTTCCGACGCGGACCCCCTCTTAATAGTATGGCTTTCCTACGACTCAAATCCACCAAAAAGAAACGTAGAAAAACGCCGTCTTCAATAGTCTTCGAGGGGCACGAAACCGTCTTGTGCCTAGCGATGAAACATCTAGGAAACTCAAGGCACACGATTAGTCCGCAAAGGCATTTTCATCAATCAGCAAAACACCTTAGGGATAAATATGCCCTTACAATCTCCCCCTTTTTGGTGGATTGATGACAATACGGGATTTGCACAAAGGGAAATAATATTGAGCAAACGCAAACCCCTCCTCTCTAGAATATAGACGGGCTCCCCCTAGATGTGTGCAAACTAGATGGGTGCTTTGGACTGCACGGCACACATACTAGGATCAAAACTCCCCCTATATTTTAGAGACAAGGCATATCTTGCAATAGTAAGGCTAACACTAGACAAGATAGCAAATACGAGCATAACATAAGTAGCACAATCATAAGCTCACTAAGATAGGATAGAGTGCATATGTCTTACACCATATGAAGGATAAGTCTCAAAGGCACAAACCAAACCAAAGAAAATGAGGTCCAAACGACAAAGCAAACACACCAAACACGACACACAACTTGCAAGCACGTAAATCCCTACACTCTCTCCCCCTTTGGCATCGAGATGCCAAAAAGGCAGAGAGGACACCTACACGCAAGGGGTGGCTCAGGCAGAGAAATCATCCCAACTCTCCTCATCCTCCTCGTCAGTCTCGGCGACGGGGACGGTCTCCTCGATGTCCTCCTCAGAATCAGTCCACTTGTAGCCTTGCTTCGCCATCCATGCAGCCTCTAGCGTGATGACCTCCTCAGAACCGCCAGAGACGTCCTCTCCAAAGACCCTCATAATCTTCTTGTCGTGGCGGCGACTCTCCTTGGATGCCACGTGAGTCCTGTACTGCCCCTTTGCTTGCATGCAGAAAAGAGTCTTCATCTTGTCCTTCAACTTCTTGGCCCACGAGGACTCAGAGGAAGGATGGGGAGACCTAGCAGCACGGTCCTCAGCAACATCCTCTGCTCCAGCCTCCTCCTCATCAACATCCCTCCTAGCAGTAGACGCCTCAGCACGAGTAGTAGTGTCGGCCCAGTTGGGCTTGACACAGAGACTGATGGCTCATGCCGAATCCAGTCTAGAGCAAGGAACTCATCACCAGGGTACAACTTCTCCCAAGTCTTGGAGATCAACAGAAACTGGTATGGTCCATAGATAGGTACCTTGCGGTTGAACACCGCAAACCGAAGCTCACACCACATGATGTGTGAGACATCAAGTGGCTGAGTCTGAGACGCACGTGCCTCCTCGCACAGGAGCATCATATCCACCAGATAGGCGTGAACCTTATCCTTGTCGCCAATGCGAGGGAACAGAGAGTTGCATAAGATGTGATACATGATATCTAGAAAGGAGTTCAGCACCCATGTCGACTTGCCACTGGGAAGCACCTTCTCAACATAGAACGGTTGTATCTTGTTCTTGCTAGCAGACTCAGGATTGGCATGAACTTGGAGCAGATCCATGAACTCCTTCTAGGTAGCAGTCAACTGACGGCCATTGGTCATCTAGGTCATCCTCCGCCCCTCCCTAGGGTGAAAGTAAACTGAGGCAAAGAACTGACAGATAAGCTCAGGGTCATAGTCAAGATGGAAAGAGATCACATGTTCAATACCGAACTGCTCCACCAAATCCAGAGCTTCTCCAAAGTACTCACGAAACTTGTCCTTCCTCAAGTGATTCATGTCTATCCACTTGACATCCACGTAGGTATTTTGCTTGTTCTTTATTACATCCAGATAAAAGAGAGTCTGCTGCTTGGTCCAAAACAATTCACAGCCTCTGATGATAGCACGAGCATTCACATAAGGGTTGATCTTCCGGCGATGGACGTACTCAGCGAAGCGAAAATCTCGTCCATGCCCTTAGCGGGTTCCTTATTCTTGCTAGCGGTGGTCTGGACATTGCGCTTGGGGGCACTGGAGCCCTCTGGTGCTTCATCTTGATGATTGCACAGTCACTTGGAGCCAATGTCACGACTGGGATTGGAACAGCGAGCGCCACCACCTAAGAAACAAGAGAAAACACACACAAAGAGCGAGAAGAATCAATGCAAAGACCTTAGAAAAACAAGAGAA
Organism: Triticum urartu; assembly: GCF_003073215.2. Taxonomy (NCBI): domain Eukaryota; kingdom Viridiplantae; phylum Streptophyta; class Magnoliopsida; order Poales; family Poaceae; genus Triticum; species Triticum urartu. The sequence goes on along the minus strand of NC_053022.1, from coordinate 439,225,050 downwards.
ACAAGTAGAAAGCATACATGGTAATTGCCATGAGAGAGATTGGACACCAAACGGTAGTACTGCCAGGTCGTGCGGTACTAAAATTTTATTACCGCTCCTAGTCGCGGTAGTACCGTGTGAGGTCACGGTAGTACCTTGGCTTGGAGCAGTAGTAAGAGCTTAGTGCCACAGAACATGCGGTAGTACCGCACTGGACTAGCGGTAGTACTGCACAAGAGGCGCGGTAGTACCGCACCGCGTCAGATCCGAACCACTTTTGAATCTGAGAAGAACCGCAAAACCATGACGGTACTACGGTTGATCAAATCTACCACGGGACAACATATCAAGTATAATTTCTATGCAACATAACTCTCCTACACCCTACTCTTGCAAAGATTTGGCCTAAAATCGCAAGAACAACACGCATCTCCCCAAAAACCTAGAAGCGAAAGAACAACCAAGAAAGAGAGGGATTTGGGGAGAAACCTTGTTCCATGGCAAGAGGAAGTGGTGGGGAACGATCCCACCGGTCGGAATCCGAGGAGAGTGGCCGAAGACGGAGATCCGGCGAGGACCTTCGGTGTCGTTCTTCAGCGAGCGAGAGAGACGGTGGGGAGAGAGACAAGTGAATGGGTATGGGGAGTTGGAACTCCCCTGCCCGAGTCATAACCCCCCACGCGCTCGTCAGTGTGGTAGTACCACGCTTCATTGTTGTAGTACCACTCGGCGGAAGTACCGCACCTGAGCGGTAGTACCGCTCTCCTAGGCGGCAGTAAAAAATTACTGCCGCTCTAGGTGCGGTAGTACCGTGCACCCCATACGCGGTAGTACTGTGGCTGGCCGCGGTACTACTGCGGGCTCAAGAAGTTGCATGTTTCAAACAAGAAAAAGAGGTCTTCGCACCGAATCTTCAACCCAACAAGACACCACAAGAACACGCTCAACACAAAGAAAGAAAGGCAAGAGACATAGTTGAGCGATCTCTCCTCGCCTAATGTGATCCCGGATGAAGTGATACCGAATCTCAATATGCTTCGTCTTGAAGTGTTGCACGGGTTGAGAGAAATCTTGATGGCACTTTCATTGTCACACCAAAGAGGCACTTTGTCACAAATGACACCGTAATCCTTTAAAGTTTGCCTCATCCATAAGAGTTGTGCACAACAACTACCGGCCGCTACATACTCCGCTTCGGTGGACGAGAGAGACACACAACTTTGCTTTTTGGAAGACCAACTTACCAAAGAGCAACCAAGAGAATTGGCACCCTCCGGAAGTGGACTTTATCCACTTTGTCTCTCCCGAGCCCAGCATCGGAGTGAGATTACCCTAAGCTTGAAGTTTGATCCTCTTGGGTACCATAAGCCAAAGTTTGGGGTATGAGCCAAATATCGAAAGATTCGTTTGACCGCCACATAGTGACTTTCCTTAGGCGTGGCTTGAAACCGAGGACAAATTCCCACACTCAACATGATGTCCGGTCTAGATGCACAAAGGTAAAGCAAGGAACCAATCATGGAATGATATACCTTTTGATCCACCACTTTACCATTGGGGTCTAAGTCAAGTTGGCACTTGGTGGGCATTGGAGTGGAGGCCGGCTTGACGTCACTTAGCTTGAATCTCTTGAGCATGTCTTGGGTGTATTTGGATTGATTGATGAAGGTTCCTTCTCTTCTTTGCTTCACTTCGAACCCTAGAAAGTACTTCAACTCTCCCATGGAAGACATCTCGAACTTCGCGGTCATGAGAGCGGCAAATTCCTCATTAAAAGCTTTGTTAGGAGAACCAAAGATAATATCATCAACATATAATTGGCACACAAACAACTCCCCTTTGACCTTCTTAGTAAAAAGAGTGGGGTCGATTAGCCCAACTTCAAAACCACGGTCTTGTAACAACTCGGTAAGGTGGTCATACCACGCACGTGGGGCTTGTTTAAGGCCATAGAGTGCCTTATCGAGTTGATACACATGATCGGGAAAGTAGGGATCCTCGAACCCGGGGGGTTGCTTGACGTAAACCAATTCATCAATGGGACCATTAAGAAAAGCACTCTTCACATCCATCTGTTGTAACTTAAAGTTATGATGAGAAGAATATGCAATCAACATGCGAATGGATTCAAGACGAGCAACAGGAGCAAAGGTTTCACCATAGTCGATACCCTCGACTTGGGAGTAGCCTTGTGCTACCAAACGAGCCTTGTTGCGAATGATAATCCCATGAGCATCTTGCTTGTTCTTGAATATCCACTTGGTTCCAATGACATTATGGTTCCCCGTTGGCCTTGGCACCAATCTCCACACTTTGTTGCGCTCGAAGTTGTTGAGTTCTTCGTGCATGGCATTGAGCCAATCCGGATCTTCTAGCGCCTCATAGACCTTGTGGGGTTCCACACAAGAGACAAACGCGTGATGCTCACAATAATTTGCTAATTGTCTATGAGTGCTTACCCCCTTTCTTAAGCTTCCAAGCACATTCGTCATGAGATGATCCTTGGTGGAGAGCTTGGAAGCAACCTTGGCGGCACGACACTCCAATTCCTCCTCGGTGGTGAGTTGAGGAGCGGTTACTTGATCATCTTGAGCGCCGCATGAGCTTGTTCTTGATCTTGAACTTGCTCGGGGAAGAGAACTTGACCTTGGGCATCACTTGGTGTGTCAACACCGTCTTGAGTATGATCTTGCCCTTGGTCTTGTTCATGAGGTTGAGGGCCTTCACTTTGTTCTTCGGAAGCATGTGGGCCTTGGGTTGGTGATGTCTCCACTTGAGTGGAGCATTGTCCTTCTCCTTCGGCCACAAGGGGTTCCTCAATGGGTAGGATGAAACCAACACCCATTCTTCTTATGGCTTGAGGAGTAATTTCATCACCTACATCACAAGTGCCACTTTGCTCCACTTGGGAGCCGTTATTCTCATCAAACTCCATGTTACACGTCTCCTCAATAAGTCCCGTGGATCTATTGAGGACACGGTAAGCATGAGAGTTTGTAGCATAAGCAACGAATATGCCCTCATAAGCTCTAGCCTCAAATTTAGACAACCGAACACCTTTCTTGAGAATGAAACACTTACACCCGAATACCCAGAAGTACTTGAGGTTGGGCTTGTTACCGGTGAGTATCTCATATGGGGTCTGGTTCAAGCCCTTGCGGAGGTAGAGCCGATTGGATGCATGACACGCGGTGTTGATGGCTTCGGCCCAAAAGTTGTATGGAGACTTGAACTCCGCCATCATGGTCCTTGCCGCATCCATCAACGTCCGTTTCTTCCTCTCCGCAACACCGTTTTGTTGAGGGATGTATGGTGCAGAATATTGATGCTTGATTCCCTCATCACTAAGAAATTCATCCAAGGTGTAGTTCTTGAACTCGGTGCCGTTGTCACTTCTTATTCTCAAGATCTTTGCATTGTGTTGACGTTGTGCTTCATTTGCAAAGTCAATGACTGTTTGTTGGGTCTCGCTCTTCCTCTTGAAGAAATACACCCATGTGTACCTTGAGTAGTCATCCACAATCACCAAGCAATACTTCCTTCCTCCAAGACTATCGAAGGATGGGGGCCCAAAAAGATCCATGTCAAGGAGCTCCAAGGGCCTCTTTGAATAAATGATAGTTGTGGGAGGGTGAGCCTTCTCATGTAGCTTTCCTTCGATACAGGCACTGCAAGCACGATCTTTAACAAAACTAACATTCGTTAGTCCACGGACATGGTCCCCCTTGAGAAGACTTTGCAAAGATCTCATATTGACATGGGCTAAACGGCGATGCCAAAGCCATCCCACATCAACTTTAGCCATTAGGCATGTCGCGGTCTTAGTGGGTCGCTCCGAAAATTTAATCACATATAGACCGTTCTCGACATGCCCAACAAAAGCTACTTTAAGAGTCTTGCTCCACAAGACGGCCATGGTATCGATATCAAAGAAAGTGGCAAAGCCCATGATTGCAAGTTGACGAACGGAAAGTAAATTTTATGCAAGGGACTCAACAAGCATGACCTTCTCGATCGTGAGATCATGAGAGATGACCACCTTGCCAAGTCCCAATACCTTAGAGGATGAGGCGTCGCCCCACTCGACATTGGTGGGCATAGATGGAACTTTGTGCATGTCCACCACCAAGTCCTTGCTTCCCATCATATGATTTGTAGCTCCGCTATCGAGCAACCATGATCCACCTCCGGAAGCAAACACCTACAAGAGATCAATGCTTACTTTTAGGTACCCATTTTGTAATGGGTCCTTTGATGTTAGTAACAAGGGTCTTAGGAACCCAAATAGACCATTCAATGTACTCATGAAGAGAACCAACAAATTTGGCATAAACATGCCCATCACTAGCACGGCATAATACATAAGAAGGATTAAAATCGCCGGCTTTGTTGGGAGGGGTGACATTTCCCTTCTTGACATTGTTCTTCTTCTTCTCCTCGGGGGCAATCTCTCCCTCCCTCACAAAGGTTTGCATGAGGGGAGGAGGTCGTTTGGTCTTCTCATTCTTCTTCTTGTTCTTGGAGTCGGGCACGTACCCAACCCCTTCCTTGGACACACCTCCCTTTTGGTTGATCAAGAGATTGTTGAGGTTCTTCTTGCCTTCTATGCAAGTCGCAAGACCTATCTCAAGTTGCTCCTTCAACTTAGCATTTTCCTCAACAAGATGTATATGCTCACAACACGGGTTAGTAGCATTTGCATTATCAATTAAAACCATATGAGGAAAAGTTGCTTTCTCCTTATTTAGCTTCACTTGGAGTTGATCATGAGACTCCTTGAGACTAGCGTGAGTACCCTTCAAGGCCTTGTGGGCCTTGTCAAGTATATCAAACTCCTCTTTGAGTCTAGCAAGATCAACCCCGAGTTTGGCCTTCTCGGAATTTAGCACATGAGAAACAATGAGGGCATGATCATAATCTTTCTTTAACTTAGCATGATCAACGTTGTGTGACTCCTCAAGAGCCAAACAAAGACCATGCTCTTTCTCAAGAGCATTGGAAAGATCCGAAATCTCATCGGCATAGTCACGACTATGCCCCTCCATCTTAGAGATGGTGTCTTCGTGAGCCTCGATCATGTCATTGGCCTCACCAAGTTGTTCCAAGAGAGAAACAAAGTGCTTCTTGGATTTTCCCTTGAGTTTGCCCGTAAAAGCCTCAAACTCGTTAGCCTCCACATTAGCTCCCTCAAGTTCATTAATGCTATCCGTTGGGGAAGGATGATTAATGATGGTAGTTTTGATGTTGGAGGTTACCTTGTTGGTGGCTTTAGCCATGAGGCACTTGGCGGTGATGCTCTCGTTGGGTGAGTCGAAGAGAGACACCCGTGACGGTGTTGCAATGGCAACGGAGGCCATGGCAACCGACTCATCATCTTCATCATCATCATCATCCTCATTGTACTCTTCTTGCACAACCAAAGCCTTGGGAGGAGTCTTCTTGGTGAAGTTGTTCTTGTTGGTGAACGACTTGGCCTTGTCCTTTCGGATGAGTTTGCCACCATTGTCTTCCCTCTTCTCATACGGGCATTCCGCAACGAAATGACTCACGTTGCCGCAATTGTAGCAAGTTATTACACGTTGCTTGCCCCTTGTGCCACTAGAGTTGTTTTTGCTAAAGTTGGGCCTCGAGTTTTTCTTGCTCCAAAATTGCCTTGAAGCAAGTGCCATGCGTTCATGATATGCATACTTCGTATCTTCGGGGTTGCTCTCCTCTTCTTCCTCTTCTTCTTCTTCCACGGTGAGCTTGGCCTTCAATGCAAGGTTAGGCTTCTTTGCCCGTTGAGAACGGAGCACCGCATTGTCGGCGGTCTTGTCCAAAATGTTCACGGCCACAAACTCATCCAACACTTCGCTTGAGGTCAAAGTGTGGAAGTCCGGTCTCTAACGAATGACAGAGGACATGGCCTTGTGGTAGGGCATCATTGCCTTGAGGAATTTGCGCTTGATCCAATTCTCATCCGTGTCCTTGCTCCCGTGATCTCGTAGTGAGACCGCGAGTTTGGTTACTCTCCGATAAAGCTCACGAGGTTCTTCATCTTCCTTCATTGCAAACTCATCGGCCTCATCTTGTACCACTTCATAGTTGGACCGTTGAATGCTTGCGCTTCCCCGGTAGAGAGACACGACACAATGCATCTTTGGCCAAGGTGAAGGGACGAAGATGAGGTAGGTCTTCGGGTGGAATTGCATCTTGAATGATGAAGAGAGCATTCTCATTGAATTGATTGTCTGCGGCTTCTCAAGGAGTGAAGTTTCTTGGATCATGTGGATAGAAACCTTCTTCAATGATTCTCCAAAGTTTAGTGTTCACATGATTTAAATGACGTTTAAAGCGGTAAACCCAAGAATCAAAATCCTCATTTTTCACAATCTTAGGGGGAGGACCGGCATGATTCAAATGAGTGGTAGGAACCGGTCCACCATAAACAAGTGGTGGTTCCACATGGGCAAAGATGCCGGTGCCATTCTTGCCACTAGAAGAAGGAGCCTTTTCACTACTAGCTTCCCCCTTGTCGGGGATAGCATCCGACACCTTGTTGGCGGGATCACCCACTTTCAACGGTGTGGTGGAAAGTTTAAGCCCCTCAAGAAATTTAGTAAACATGCTTTCAACTTCGGTCGTCATGGAGGTTTTCAATGTCTCCAAGGCCACATTGAAATCCTCACGAGAGACTGAAGTTCCCCATCTCCCGTAGACGAGATCAGATTCACACCGGAGTGTTCCTCCACACCGTCTACGGTATCAACCATACTCTTTGGATGGTAATGTCCTTAATAAAGAGACGAGGCTCTGATACCAATTGAAAGGATCGATATGGTTGACTAGAGGGGGAGTGAATTGGCAACTACCAATTTTTAGCTTTTCTTTACCAAATTAAACTTTGCATCAAAGTATGTTGTCTAGATGTGCAACTAGGTGGGCAACCTATATGATGCAATAACAACAAGCAAACAAGCAAGCAAGGGTAGAAACAATAAAGAGCTTGCACAAGTAAAGGTAAGAGATAACCAAGAGTGGATCCGGTGGAGACGAGGATGTGTTACCGAAGTTCCTTCCTTTTGAGGGGAAGTACGTCTCCGTTGGAGCAGTGTGGAGGCACAATGCTCCCCAAGAAGCCAACTAGGGCCACCGTATTCTCCTCACGCCCTCACACAATGCGAGATGCCGTGATTCCACTATTGGTGCCCTTGAAGGCGGCGACCGAACCTTTACAAACAAGGTTGGGGCAACTCCACAACTTAATCGGAGGCTCCCAACAAGACCACGAAGCTTCACCACAATGGAATATGGCTCCGAGGTGACCTCAACCGTCTAGGGTGCTCAAACACCCAAGAGTAACAAGATCCGCTAGGGATGAGTGGGGGAATCGAAAATCCCTTGGTGGAAGTGTAGATCGGGGCCTTCTCAACCACTCCCGAGCAAATCAACAAATTTGATTGGCTAGAGAGATAGATCGGGCGGAAATGAAGCTTGGAGTATTTAATGGAGCTTGAGCAATAAATGGAGCTTGGGGAGGAAAGAGGTAGGTGAGAAGGAAGAAGGGGACTCCCTTTTATAGTGGGGGCAACAATCCCGTTGCCCCCCACCAACCAGCCCCGCACAGGGCGGTACTACCGCTGAGAGGGGGCGGTACTACCGCCAGGCGACGGTACTGCCGCGCCAACCGGTACTGCCGCGCTGAGGAGACTTAGTAGGGAACGGACCCAAATGCGGTACTACCGCGGTGGTAGGGCGGTACTACCGCTCCTGGAACGGTACTACCGCCACTACAACCGTGACTAGTGCCGCAAAACCCGACACGAGAAAAAGACCTCTCGAATCGAGGCGGTAGGAGCCAGACTACCCAGCGGTACTACGGCAGTGGGGTCAAGGGCGGTAGTACCGCTGTGGAGCGGTACTGCCGCTTGTGACCCTTCGGCCGTAGTACCGCAGGCAGTGCGGTACTGCCGCTTGTGACCCTTCGGCCGTAGTACCGCAGGCAGTGCGGTACTACCGCTGGGGCGCGCGCGAGAGAGAAGGGATCTCTCAAAATGCTGAGGACACGGCGGATGTGCCAGGCCCCCAGCGGTACTACTGCTGTGGAGCCACAGCGGTACTACCGCTGCGAAGCGGTACTGCCGCTTGTGGCTTCTCAGCGGTACTACCGCTGGGTGCGCGGTACTGCCGCTTAGACCCAGACAGAACAAGGAAGAGAGGAGAGATCTCTTCAATGGACAGGAAAAGCTCGGAGGGTGAGAAGCTGATGTGTACGTGATGATTCCACCCATGCAAAACCCCAGCGGACCCCCTCTTGATAGTACGGTGCCCTCTACGCAACTAGTCCACCGAGAAAGAAACGAAAGAGCTACACGTCTTGAAATACACTCCGAGGGGAAGAAGGCGTCTCGTGCCAGGGGAGAATCTGTGAATTATTCAAAGCACAAGATTAGTCCGCAAACATGTTGTCATCAATCACCAAAACTACCTTGAGAGAGATATGCCGTAACATATTAGTCCCAAAAGTAATATAAAAGTGGAAAATAAAGCCCAATATAGTCCAAAACAGTAGATAATATAGCATCGAGCAATCAAAAATTATAGATACGTTCGAGACGTATCAGGCATCCCCAAGATTAATTCCTGCTCGTCCTCGAGTAGGTAAATGATAAAAAGAGAATTTTTGATGAGGAGTGCTACTTGGCATTATTTCAATGCAAATCTTCTTAATTGTGATATGAATATTCAGATTAGAAAGATTCAAGACAAAAGTTTATATTGACATAAAAATAATAATACTTCAAGCATACTAACAAAGCAATTATGTCTTCTCAAAACAACATGGCCAAAGAAAGTTATCCCTAAAAAATCATATAGTCTGGTTATGCTCTATCTTCACCACACAAAATATTTAAATCATGCACAACCCTGATGACAAGCCAAGCAATTGTTTCATACTCTAACTTTTTCACAAAAAATTCGATCTTCACGCAATACATGAGCGTGAGCCATGGACATAGCACTATAGGTGGAATAGAATGGTGGTTGTGGAGAAGACAAAAAGGGAGAAGATAGTCTCACATCAAATAGGCATATCAACGGGCTATGGAGATTCCCATCAATAGATATCAATGTGAGTGAGTAGGGATTGACATGCAACGGATGCACTAGAGCTATAAGTATATGAAAGCTCAAAAAGAAACTAAGTGGGTGTGCATCCAACTTGCTTGCTTATGAAGACCTAGGGAAATTTTGAGGAAGCCCATCATTGGAATATACAAGCCAAGTTCTATAATGAAAAATTCCCACTAGTATATGGAAGTGATAACATGAGAGACTCTCTACTATGAAGATCATGATGCTACTTTGAAGCACAAGTGTGGTAAAAGGGTAGTAACATTGTCCCTTCTCTCTTTTTCTCTCATTTTTTTCTTTTTTTATTTGGGCCTTTCTCTTTTTTTATGGCCCCTCTTTTTTTATTTGGGCTTCTTTGGCCTCTTTTTTTCGTTCGGAGTCTCGTCCCGAACTTGTGGGGGAATCATAGTCTCCCATCATTGTTTTTCTTCACTGGGACAATGCTCTAATATAATGATGATCATCACACTTTATTTTTATTACAACTCAACAATTACCACTCGATACTTAGAACAAAATATGACTCTATAGAATGACTCCGGCGGTCTACCGGGATATGCAATATGACAATGATGGAGTGTGTCATAATAAACAGAACGGTGGGAAAGTTGCATGGCAATATATCTCGGAATGGCTATGGAAATGCCATAATAGGTAGGTATGGTGGCTGTTTTGAGGAAGGTATATGGTGGGTGTATGATACCGGCGAAAGGTGCGCGGTATTAGAGAGGCTAGCAAAGGTGGAAGGGTGAGAGTGCGTATAATCCATGGACTCAACATTAGTCATAAAGAACTCATATACTTATTGCAAAAATCTAGAAGTTATCAAAGCAAAGTATTACGTGCATGCTCCTAGGGGATAGATTGGTAGGAAAAGACCATCGCTCGTCCCCGACCGCCACTCATAAGGAAGACAATCAATAAATAAATCATGCTCCGACTTCATCACATAACGGTTCACCATACGTGCATGCTACGGGAATCACAAACTTCAACACAAGTATTCTTTAAATTCACAACTACTCAACTAGCATGACTTTAATATTATCACCTCCATATCTCAAAACAATTATCATGCTTCAATCTTTTCTTAGTATTCAACACACTCAAAAGAAAGTTTCACAAATCTTGAATACCAAGCATATTATTATTAAGCAAATTACCATGCTATTAAGAGACTCTCAAAATAATTTAAGTGAAGCATGAGAGATCAATAGTTTCTTTAAAACAAATCCACCACCGTGCTCTAAAAGATCTAAGTGAAGCACATAGAGCAAAATTATAGCTCAAAAGATATAAGTGAAGCACATAGAGCAAAACTAGCTCAAAAGATATAAGTGAAGCACATAGAGCAAAACTACTAGCCACAAAAGATATAAGTGAAGCACATAGAGTATTCTATCAAATTTTAATTCATGTATGGCTCTCTCAAAAGGTGTGTACAGCAAGGATGATTGTGGCAACTAAACAACAAAGACTCAATAATACAAGACGCTCCAAGCAAAACACATATCATGTGGTGAATAAAAATATAGCTCCAAGTAAAGTTACCGATAGAAGTAGACGAAAGAGGGGATGCCTTCCGGGGCATCCCCAAGCTTTGGCTTTTAGGTGTCCTTAGATTATCTTGGGGGTGCCATGGGCATCCCCAAGCTTAGGCTCTTGCCACTCCTTGTTCCATAATCCATCAAATCCTTACCCAAAACTTGAAAACTTCACAACACAAAACTTAAGGCAGAAAACTCGTGAGCTCTGTTAGCGAAAGAAAACAAAAGACCACTTCAAGGTACTGTAATGAACTCACTATTTATTTATATTGATGTTAAACCTACTGTATTCCAACTTCTCTATGTATTATAAACTATTTTACTAGCCATAGATTCATCAAAATAAGCAAACAACACACGAAAAACAGAATCTGTCAAAACAGAACAGTCTGTAGTATTCTGTAGCTAGCGCAATATCTGTAACACCAAAAATTCTAAAATAAATTGCTGGACGTGAGGAATTCATCTTTTAATCATATACAAAAATAATTAACTAAATAGCACTCTCCAAATAAAAATGACAGCAGTTCTCGTGAGTGCTAAAGTTTCTGTTTTTTACAGCAAGATCAACAAGACTTTCCCAAAGTCTTCCCAACGGTTCTACTTGGCACAAACACTAACTAAACACAAAAAAACACAAACAAAACAGAGGCTAAATAATTTAGTTACTAATAAACAGGAGCAAAAAGCAAGGAATAAAAATAAAATTGGGTTTCCTCCCAACAAGCGCTATCGTTTAACGCCCCTAGCTAGGCATAAAAGCGAGGATAGATCTAGGTATTGCCATCTTTGGTAGGCAATCCATAAGTGGCTCTCATGATAGTTTCATATGGATTTTTATTTTCTTTCTTGGAAAGTGTTCCATGCCCTTTTTAATGGAAATTGAAATCTAATATTCCCTTCCTTCATATCAATAATCGCACCAACCGTTCTAAGGAAAGGTCTACCAAGAATAATAGGGCAAGAAGGATTGCAATCTATATCAAGAACAATGAAATCTACGGGCACATAATTCCTATTTGCAACAATAAGAACATCATTAATCTTCCCATAGGTTTCTTAATAGTAGAATCCGCAAGATGCAAGTTTAGAGAGCAATCATCAAAATTACGGAAATCTAGCAAATCACACAAAGTTTTGGGGATAGTGGAGACACTAGCACCCAAATCACACAAAGCATAAAACTCATGATCTTTAATTTTAATTTTAATAGTTGGTTCCCACTCATCATAGAGTTTTCTAGGGATAGAAACTTTCAACTCAAGTTTTTCTTCATAAGATTGCATCAAGGCATCAACAATATGTTCGGTGAAGGCTTTATTTTGACTATAAGCATGTGGAGAATTTAGCACGGATTGCAACAAGGAAATACAATCAATTAAAGATCAACTTTCATAATTAAATTCCTTGAATCCAATTTCATCAGAAGATCTAAATACTCTGAATTTTTAGAACGCCTTCTAGGTAAAGGAAGATCATATTCAGTTTCATCAAGATTCATATTGCAAAACAAAGATTTAATAGGAGACACATCAATAACTTTTAGATCTTCATCTTGATTTTCATAGGAATTGGAAGAACATGCTTTAATAAAGGCATCTTTGGAAGCACGCATCCTAGCGGTTCTTTCCTTGCACTCATCAATGGAAATTCTCATGGCTTTGAGAGACTCATTGATATCATGCTTAGGAGGAATAGATCTAAGCTTTAAAGAATCAACCTCAAGAGAAATTCTATCAACGTTCCTAGCCAAATCATCAACTTTAAGCAATTTCTCTTCAAGCAAAGCATTAAAATTCTTTTGTGAATTCATAAACTCTTTAACACTATTCTCAAATTCAGAGGGCATCTTATTATAATTTCCATAAGAGTTGTTGTAGGAATTCCCATAATTATTAGAAGGATTACTAGGATATGGCCTAGGATTAAAATTCCCTCTATAAGCGTTGTTACCAAAATTATTCCTACCAACAAAATTCACATCCATAGATTCATTGTTATTCTCAATCAAAGTAGACAAAGGCATATCATTAAGATCAGAAGAAACACTCTTAGTAGCAAATAATTTCATAAGTTCATCCATCTTTCCACTCAACACATTGATTTCTTCTATCGCATGCACTTTTTTATTAGAAGATCTTTCAGTATGCCATTGAGAATAATTAACCATAATATTATCTAGGAGTTTAGTAGCATCTCCTAAAGTGATTTCCATAAAAGTGCCTCCCGCGGCCGAATCTAAAAGATTTCTAGAAGCAAAATTCAATCCGGCAAAAAATTTTGTATAATCATCCACAAATTCAAACCATGAGTAGGGCAATTACGTATCATTAATTTCATTCTCTCCCAAGCTTGTGCAACATGTTCATGATCAAGTTGCTTAAAGTTCATAATATCGTTTCTAAGAGAGATGATCTTAGCGGGAGGGAAATACTTAGAGATAAAAGCATCTTTGCACTTGTTCCAAGAATCAATACTATTTTTAGGCAAAGACGAAAAACCAAGCTTTAGCACGATCTCTAAGCGAAAAAGGAAATAGCTTCAATTTAACGACATCATTATCGACATCTTTTTTCTTTTGCATATCACATAAATCAACGAAGCTATTCAGATGAGTAGCGGCATCTTCACTAGGAAGGCCAGTGAATTGATCTTTCATAACAAGATGCAACAAAGCAGCATTGATTTCACAAGCTTCAGTATTGGAAAGAGGAGCAATCAGAGTGCTAAGGAAATCATTATTATTTGTATTGGTGAAGTCACACAATTTGGTAGTATCTTGAGCCATCGCGACATACAAGCAAACAAACTAGCACACGAGCAAACAAGGGCAAACGGGCAAAAGAGGCAAATAGAGATGGAGGATAGAGAGAGAGGGCGAATAAAACGGCAATGGTGAAGTGGGGGAGAGGAAAACGAGAGGCAAATGGCAAATAATGTAATGCGAGAGATAGGGATTGTGATGGGTACTTGGTATGTTGACTTTTGCGCAGACTCCCCGGCAATGGCGCCAGAAATTCTTCTTGCTACCTCTTGAGCTTGCGTTGGATTTCCCCGAAGAGGAAAGGATGATGCAGCAGAGTAGCGTAAGGATTTCTCTCAGTTTTTGAGAACCAACGTATCAATCCAGTAGGAGGCCACGCTCAAGTCCCTCGTACCTGCACAAATCGATAGCTACTCGCAACCAACGTGATTAGGGGTTGTCAATCCCTTCACGGTCACTTACGAGAGTGAGATCTGATAGATATAATATTTTTGGTATTTTTGGTATAAAGATGCAAAGTAAAAAGTAAAGGCAAAGTAAAAAGCAAAGCAAGATTAAAGTGATGGAGATTAATAATGAGGAGAATAGACCCGGGGGCCATAGGTTTCACTAGTGGCTTCTCTCAAGAGCATAAGTATTCTACGGTGGGTGAACAAATTACTGTTGAGCAATTGACAGAATTGAGCATAGTTATGAGAATATCTAGGCATGAATCAATGTATAATAGGCATCACGTCCGTGACAAGTAGACCGAAACGATTCTGCATCTACTACTATTACTCCACTCATCGACCACTATCCAGCATGCATCTAGAGTATTAAGTTAAAATAGAGTAACGGCCTTAAAGAAAGATGACATGATGTGGAGAGATAAATTCATGCAATATGAAATAAACCCCATCTTGTTATCCTCGATGGCAACGATACAATACATGCCTTGCTGCCCCTTCTGTCACTGGGAAGGACACCGCAAGATCGAACCCAAAGCTAAGCACTTCTCCCATGGCAAGAACTACCAATCTAGTTGGCCAAACCAAACGGATAATTCGAAGAGACTTGCAAAGATAACCAATCATACATAAAAGAATTCAGAGAAGATTCAAATATTATTCATAGATAGACTTGATCATAAACCCACAATTCATCGGTCTCAACAAACACACCGCAAAAAGAAGATTACATCGAATAGATCTCCACGAGAGATGGGGAGAACTTTGTATTGAGATTCAAAGAGAGAGAAGAAGCCATCTAGCTACTAACTATGGACCCGAAGGTCTAAGGTAAACTACTCACACTTCATCGGAGAGGCTATGATGATCTAGAAGCCCTCCAAGATGACGGCCCTCTTCCGGCGGAGCTCCGAAACAGGCCCCAAGATGGGATCTCGTGGATACAGAAAGTTGCGGCGGTGGAATTAGGTTTTTGGCTCCTGTTCTGATCGTTTGGGGGTACATAGGTATATATAGGAGGAAGGAGTACGTCGGTGGAGCTCCGAGGGGCCCATGAGGCAGGGGCGCGCCCTAGGGGGGGTGCCCCCCACCCTCGTGACCGCCTCTTTTGTTCCTTGGAGCAGGGTCCAAGTCTCCTGGATCACGTTCGGTCAGAAAATCACGTTCCCGAAGGTTTTATTCCGTTTGGACTCCGTCTGATATTCCGTTTCTTCGAAACACTAAAATAGGCAAAAAAACAGCAATTCTGGGCTGGGCCTCCGGTTAATAGCATAGTCCCAAAAGTAATATAAAAGTGGAAAATAAAGCCCAATATAGTCCAAAACAGTAGATAATATAGCACGGAGCAATCAAAAATTATAGATACGTTGGAGACGTATCAGAGACATCATCAACATCTACCAGGTTCCTAATCACAAATCTCATCTCATTTCAATTTACATTGTTTGCCATTTGCCTCTTGTTTTCGTCTCCTCCACTTCAAAATAATTTTCCGTTTTATTTGCCCCTTTTTCGTTCGCCGTTTTTTTGTGAGATCTCTTGTTTTCTATCTCTACTTCTGTTACCACGTGCCTTCTATTTGCTTGCTAAAAATCTATTGTTATGGATCCTCTTCCTCTTTCTAATCTTTTCAAAAGATCCAATTATGATGAAGCAATTGCTAGTGAATTGAGTTCACTAGATTATCTTTATGAAGTTTTGCTTGAGATTTATAAATCTGAAAATTGTGATGAAGTGTTTAATGAAGGAATTTATAAAGTGATTCATGATAGCTCCTTGAATGAAAAGCATGATGATTTATTAATGTCAACTATGCTAATAATATGCAAAACCCAAGCTTGGGGTTGCTAAATTTGAGATGTCCACTACTTATTGCAATGATCATGATTGGGGTGATGCTTCTTATGATCTTGAAAATTTATTTAAGCCTCATGATGAGTATGTTATTGATAATAATATTTGCAATAATATTGAAAGTGGGTTTGGAAGAGTATCAACTTTAGGTACGAATAATCCCACATATTTGGAGAGTGTTCAATCTTATGAATATTTTGATAGAAGTGGGCTTGGAGAGGTCATGACTTTATTTGATGATAATCCCATTACTTTGGAAGAGTGTCAACTTTGCATGCATGTGGATCATGTAGAAAATATTTTATGTGATAGCTATATTTTTGAGTTTGAATATGATCCCACATGTAATTATTGTGAGATAGGAAAATATGGTTGTTGAAATTTTCATGTTACTAAATTACCTCTCGTTTTGTTGAGTCCGTCAATGTTTTACTCCTCCTCTTTGCATATGTTAGATGTTTCTTGTCATAATAATTTGTTTGCTTATAAAATTCCTATGCATATGAAGTATGTTAGACTTAAATATGTTTGTCATATGTTTCATGATGCTCTCTTTGTGTTTCAATTTTTATCTTTCATGTGAGCATCGTTGAAATCTTATGCCTAGCTAGGGGCGTAAAACGATAGCACTTGTTGGGAGGCAACCCATTGAATAAAATTTATTTTTGTCTTTTTCTTTCTGTTCTTGAGTGTTTGCACAATTATGCTACTATTATGATTGTTTTTTGTGATTTAATTAGTGTTTGTGCCAAGGAAAGCCTTTGGGACCATGTTGGTTGATAGTTGATTTGATCTTGCCGAAAAACAGAAACTTTTGTGCCAAGGAAAATAATTTTAATTTTTAACAGAAGTGTGATAAAATAATGATTCTTTTTGCAGAAAATTAATGTACATATTTTCTCACGTTGTCCTTATTTCTAAGAATTTTTGGAGTTATAGAAGTATTCGAAATCTCCAAATTGCTACAGATTGTTCTATTTTTGGCAGATTCTGATTTCTTTGCGTTGTGTGCTTGTTTTGATGATTCTATGGTTTTCTTGGAAGATTTTTTGCCATAGGAAAGGTGGAATACAGTAGATATAATACAAAATTAAAATATGAATGGGTTTGCAACAATACTTATAGTAGTGATTTGCTTTCTTATACTAATGATCTCACAAAGGTTTTGTTGAGTTTTGTGTGATTGAAGTTTTCATGTTTTAGGTGACTTTACCATGGATGAAGGAATAAGGATTATAAAAAGGCTAATCTTGGGGATGCCCAAGTAAAAGTATCGATATGGTTCACTAGAGGGGGGGTGAATAGGTACCTAAAATTTTTTAGCTTTTCTTTACCAAATTAAACTTAGCATCAAAGTAGGTTGTCTAGATATGCACCCAGGTGACCAACATATATGATGCAACAACAACAAGCACACAAGCAAGCAAGCAATACAACACAATATAAGCTTGCACAAGTAAAGGTAAGAGATAACCAAGAGTGAAGCCGGTGGAGACGAGGATGTCTTACCGAAGTTCCTTCCCTTTGAGAGGAAGTATGTCTGCGTTGGAGCGGTGTGGAGGCACAATGCTCCCCAAGAAGCCACTAGGGACACCGTATTCTCCTCACGCCCTCACACAATGCGAGATGCCGTGATTCACTATTGGTGCCCTCGAAGGCAACGACCGAACCTTTACAAACAAGGTTGGAGCTATCTCCGCAACTTAATTGGAGGCTGCCAACGACACCACGAAGCTTCACCACAATGGAATATGGCTCCGCGGTGACCTCAACCGTCTAGGGTGCTCAAGCACCCAAGAATAACAAGATCTGCAAGGGATTAGTGGGGGAAATCAAATTTCTCTTGGTGGAAGTGTAGATCGGGGCCTTCTCAACCAATCCCTAGAAACTCAACAGGTTTGATTGGCTAGGGAGAGAGATCGAGCGAAAATGGAGCTTTGAGCAACAATGGAGCTTGGGGAGGGGAGATGTAGGTCTTGTTGGAGAAGAAGACCTCCTTTTATAGTGGGGGAACACATCCAACTATTATCCCCTCTTCAGCCTGCACAGAGCAGTATTACTGCTCAGTGGAGCTGTACTACTTCTAGTAGCAGTGGTACTACCGCGACCACCAACGGTACTACCGCGGAGACTGAGAGCAGAGGCATACGAGGGAGAACGGAAGAGAGAGAGAGGGGGTTTGGGCAGCAGTAGTAGCGGTGGTAGCCACAGTACTACCGCTCATGAGCGGTACTACCGCTGCTATTGCCGCTACTACTGCCGCTCAACCTGACACGAGGAGAGACTTCCTCTAATTGAGGCGGTAGCGGTGCCGAACCAGGACGGTACTGCCACCGATGTACCCGAGCGGTATTGCCACCGTAGGACATCGGTATTGCCGCTTGAGAACCATAGCGGTACTACCGCTTTGGCGGCGGTACTACCGCTAGTACCTCTCAATCTCCACTTTCGTCGAAACGGTAAACTCCAAGGAGGGGAAAGGAGCTAGGGGTGCAAAAATGAAGTGTACGTGTTGATTCCACCCTAGCCTTTCCAATGCTGACCCCTGTTGATAGTATGGTGTCTCCTACGACTCAAGTCCAGCAAAACCGAAATGAAAGAGACTACACCGTCTTCACTTAAAGCTCCAAGGGGAAAGAATCATCTCGTGCTAATGAATGAATCTCTGAAATACTCAACGCACATGATTAGTCCACAAAAGCATTGTCATCAATCACCAAAACTACTTAGAGAGAGACATGCCCTAACTATCTCCCCCTTTTCGGTGGATTGATGACAACACGGTATTTGAACAAAGGAAAGATATGAGAATAAGTGAATCCTAGAGACTGCAAAATATAGACGGGCTCCCCCTAGATGGTTGCACTTAATTAGAGGTGCCTTTGGAATGCCAAGTACACACATTAGGGTCAACACTCCCCCTATACTTTATAGTCTTACAACATTCACATCAAAGATGAGACATATATGAGCTAGGATGCAATAGAGTAGCAAGTGAGCAAAGTAGACACATGAGATAAGCATGAACTCACAAACTACTAAAGTACTCGACATACATAGATGATAATAGGATAGGGTAGCATATGTCTCACACCATATGATAGGGTACCATGTCTCATGAGCACAAACCAAACCAAAGAAAAAGATGAGAGAAGAGTTTGCGAGAGAGAAAGACAAGGCAAACAAGACACGCTCGCAACTTGACGAATACCTAAACTCTCTACCCATTTGGCATCGAGACACTAGAAGGGCAAAGAGTGTTGCTATGGCCACAGGTGATAGCACAGGTGCCGATGTCCATCATCACATCCCCGCGCAATCGTCCACTCCTTCGCCATCGGCAGGGGGCTGCTCATTGTCTGAGTCTGTCCACGGGCAGTGTTGCTGAACCCACTCCTCCTCATCGGTGATCTTGCCCTCAGATCCACTGGCAACTGTCGCAGCTAACTGACGCATGAGCTCCTTATGGTGGCTCCTGGCCTTCTTCTTAGACACATGGGCCATATATTGTCCATGAGACTCCATGCAGAAGAGTTTCTTCATCTTGCGCTTGAGCTTCTTTGCCCACGAGGGCTCCACTCTAGAGGGCACATAGTCCTCATCATCATTAGCATCAGCCTCTGCCTCAACCTCGTCAGCTCCAGACGGAATCCCAGACTTCGGAACCGAAGTTCCCCAGTTCTCCATCTTCCTCGGACGCTTAACCTCATGATGGATCAACTTGCCAGTCTCCAGCACGACACCGGGATAAGAGTGCTCCCAAGATTTCTCAATAAGCAATATGAGAAAAGGAGCATATATGGGGCACTTGCGGTCAGAGACAGCGGTGACAAGCTCAAACCACATGACATGAGGGATATCCAAGGATTCTCCAGTGTTTTCTTCCTTCTCATGCTGACAGAAAAGTAACATGTCCACGAGAAACGAGTGAACCATATTCAAGTTCCCAATGTAGGGGAATAGAGTCTCCCTGAAGATGCGATGAGGATGTCCAGAAAGGCAGGCAGCTCATAGGTCTCCTTCTTACATTCGGGGTTAATCTTCAAAGTGCAGTAAGGCAAGAAGAGAAATACTTGTTTGAGAGAGTTGAGTAGAAGTTGCATTGCGGTGAGGACGAAAGCCAACCGGGTTTCAAGGCCCTTGATCTTCAATCCCAAGTAACTCCATGAATGCCTTCCATTTGACAGAGAGAAGCTTGCCAATTTGTCATCCAAGTCATACAGTCTTTCCTCATCTGTCCAAGATGGACCATGGCATAAAACTGAGCCACCAAATCCGCATCAAAGTCCTTGTTGAACTCCATGATCCTTAGAATATTCAACTAAGAACACATCTGCAGAGCTTCGCCAAAGTAGGCAGGATCCTTCTCCATATAGGCAATGTCAATGGAACAGACATCAACATAGAGATTGTCTTCTTCGCTTTGATCACATCAAATAGATTGCCCACTAAAACGGTTCCAGAAAGGACGGTTGACAAGATTGGTCTCTTGATCTTGCTCATAGGGATTGTGCCGACGCTTCTCCCAGAACTCCTTGGCGGTCATCTTAGTCATGGACTTGGGCTTCGGCTTTGGCTTCTTCGCAGTACTCTTAGAAGGCTGCTGGGACTGAGTTGGCGGAACACTTGAAGAAGGAACACTCGAAGAAGCAGCCGCTGTCTAAGAGGTGCGATAGCGCTTAGAAACTGAACGCCCGGGGTTGACACGTCGGACAAGACGCTCCGAAGGGCCATCACCTGGAACCAAACACACGAACACGAGAAGCAACACGAAAGAACGAGCATAAACCACCAAAAGAAGCAACATGGATCAATAGTTGGTACGGGTATGGTAGAAGTTGACATCCAGCGGTAGTACCGTGATCAGGAGGCGGTAGTACCGTATGAGCGGCAGTACCGCTCCAGGAGGGCGGTAGTACCGCTTCAGGCGGGGGACGGCGGTTCCCCTGCTGCCGCGGCCAAATCCGGTACTACCGGGATGCCACATTCAAACATAAGCCTACCAAACATCAATCAAAGCAGTCTAATAGCTTTCACCATCCTTCTCAAGCCTCGGTTTGGCCAAAACTCGATGAATGTAAAGCTTATTGCCCCTAAAGCCTAGATTTGAAATCTAGAAGCAAAGAGAAAGGGATCAGGGGCAATACCAGCATCTATGGCAAGATGAGAGGGTGGAGATCGACTCCATCGGAGGAAATGATGAAAAATGGCGCGGAAAAAGCGGCCCGACAGCGACCTCCGGCGACGCGCTCGTCCTGGGAGCACGAACAGGACGAGTGGGTTGGGTCGAATGGGTATGGGGGAGAAGAGACTCCCCCTGCCCGACATAACCCCCAAGTCCCGCCTCACATCGGTAGTACCGCTCTGGTGGGCGGTAGTGCCGCTTGAGACCAGTAGGCGGTAGTACCGCCCGACCAACGGTAGTGCTTCCCAAGCCATGCCTCTACTAGACCACAAACAAGGGGACAGCCAGCCCGAAGAAAAACCACTAGAAAAGCCGAGAGTGCAACATGAAGAGCAAACACAACCAAAAGGAAGAAAAAGCACCCACGGAGAGACCCAAACTAACACTAAGAACACAACAAAACAAACAAGACACAACTCTCAAGGAGAGGGCGGTGGCCAAGCCACCTATGTTTGAGTCAATTGGTATGGCACCACAAAGAATTATCCTTGGGCCCATGACCAAAACTCGTCTTTGAAGCACAAGTACCATCAAGAATGGCGAATGTGAAAGAGTTGATCAATTTATGCATAATGGGGGGAGGGAGAGTTCATTGAGAGAACAACACTCCCCCTATGTCGATGCCTACACCTAAACAAGACATCAAGATGAGTATGGTGGGGTGTGCAAAGGTTCACTCAAGTATCTTCGTCTCATTTTCTAATTCCTTTCGGTGAATTTGCTTGCTACTTTCATTTTCAATTCTTATGGTGGTTTCGTTCAAGATTTATCTTCCTCGTTATCATATCAATTCATTCGTTGTTTAAATCCTACCGGTGGTTCGTTGAAGACCTTCTCAAGTTTACGCTATATCTCTCCTTAATCATTTCCAATGAGAATGAGTAGTATGCCAAATCCATTGTGTGTCATCAATTTAATTGATGAAGGATAAGCATAATGTAATTCTTATTCTTGTTTCATCGAGTAAATTCAATTCCTTATTCCAAGGTTCATCAAAATTCTCGGTTTTTAATTTTCATCTTTCTTTTCGGAGTTCCAAGTTTTCTCGTTATCTCGTCGCGAAGCTCCATCTAAATCATTGCAAGGCTTCACCTTGTGTTTTCAACTTCTCTTTCTTCTTGATCATTCTTTTATTACCGGAGTTCTTCACGAAGCTCAACATGGTGGTTTCAAGGATTCCTTTCATTCTTCAATTGTTCTTCAAGATTTCTCTCGAAGCTAAGATCCACCAAGCTATACTCTAAAATAAACATGGTGTTCAACACATGTCTTGTTTTGAGGAGTTCAAGCATTCTTCATCTTGCATTCAAAGTGCAATTCTTTCTACCTTATCTTTTGAGGTGGTGTTATGTCATTCTTGATAATTTCCTTCGTGTTTCATGATTCACAAGTTGTTCAAGAGTGATATTTTAAATCCATCAATCTCTTCGTTGGTGTTATCTTGGTATATTTCACTAAAGCCTTCCCTAAGGAATGTTGCTATTGTGGTGCTTCAATGATCCAAGTTATCTCTCTATCATCTTGGTGGAAGAAGTTTTCTATCTTTTCTAGCTATCAATTAAATTTTTCCATGAGTGGCGGTTGTTACCTCATAATTTTGAGAAGTTTTCCATAAGCCCACTACAAGCTTATTCATTTCGTTGTTGGTTTTCCAACAACTCCGTTAACCTTCTTGGAAGGGTGCTTTCCAAGCTCATTTGTGGCAGAAGTTGGCATTTTCTTCTCCATTCTTTTATTCCAATGATCTATCTTCTATTCTTTCTTCCGGAGGCATTGTGATGTTGCTCTCTTCGACCATCATCTTTTTGTCAAAGATCATGTTCTTTCCTTTGCTTATCCATTCAACCGGAGTGTCGTGCCCTCTTTTCAAGTTCTTCCCATTTTGTCAAGTTTTGCCTCCCTTCTCAACCGGAGTGCTGTCTGAAATCTTTCTTACCCTTGTGCCATTCTTTCAATAGTTCCGGAGGCAGTGTGTTGTTGATTTCATCAAGTATCTCTCATCTTGTCAAGTTCATGTTCAATTCCTTCCATTTACAGTCGGAGTGCTGTCCAAATTATATCATTCTTATTCCTTCTCTATCTTGTTTTAACCGTAGTGTTGTGTCTATCATTCCTCTTCTAACCGGAGTCTCATCCAAGTGCTTTCATTTTGCCAAGTTCATATTATTGCCTTCCATTTCCAACCGGAGTGTTGTCGTAATTGATCTTTATCGTTCCTTGTACATCTCGTTTCAACCGGAGTGCTTGCATGTACTTCTTGTCCATTGCAACCCTTTTCTTATGTCTTTCAACCTACAAGGTTCTAGTAAGGTTCCTTGTTCCTCTTTTCTAACGGAGTGTTTTCAACTTTGTTCATCTTTGTTGTATTCTTTCTTTCAATTTGTTCAACCTCGCAAGGTTCTTTGGTTTCTCCTATTTGTCAAAGAAGCAACTTAGTTGTACCTCTTCTCTTCCTCTTTGTTTCTCCGGTGCCATCCTAGATCTCGGGACGAGATCCTCTTGTAGTGGTGGAGTGTTGTAACGCCCCGAGACCGTGCGCAGGTGTCTTCAGTTATCATTGTTGTTGCCTTGTCATTCGCTTGCATGTTGCATCTTGCCATGTCATCATGTGCATTGCATCATCATGTTTTCAAAACTTGCATCCGTCCGGTTCCCCCAGTTCGTTCCGTTGTCCGTTCTGAGCCCAGACACACTTGCACGCGCCCGCGGCACTTCCGAAATATTATTTTATAAGTGGCAAAAATGTTCTCGGAATGGGTTGAAAGTTGGCAGTGCGGTGTTGTTATGTTGGTTGTAGGCCGCCTGCCAAGTTTCATCGCATTCGGAGTTCGTTTGACGCCCCAACGGTTACTATAGCGGCATTATAGTCGGTCAAACGTCGGACGTTTCGGTCTCCGGAAAGTTGCCGGGTTGCTTCCTCCTCTCTCTTCTCAGTCCAACCACACACTTGACCTCGTTTCGCCTAACCCCTCTTTGCACAGTGCATCGACCCCTCGCGCGCCCGAAAGCTCCCCGCGAACCCGACCCGGACAGTCGCTCACCGTTGGGTCCGGATCATCCCCAAACATCTATAAAGTATCATCGTTTTCTCGTTGGACTCTCCTAACCTATTTTTCTCGGACCGTCCGATTACGATCGGAGGATAACCGCCCTAAACTGATCTGTTTGCTATATATAGTCCCCTTTGTCCATTTCTAGACAAACCCTAAATTCTAGGCAGTTTGTCCCTCACGCCGCCGCCAGCAGCATCTTCCTCGGGATCCCACCCGAGCCAACCCACGCGCAGCCAGCCTTCCTATCTCGTTTTCCCCAATCCACCAAACCAGATCCAGCCCCTCCTGTCAATCCTGACCGCCGGATCTTGCATCTAACGGCCAGGGGAGCCCCCTGAGCTCCCGCAACCGCCAGCAGTCAGCTGCGTGCCCGCTCGAGAGGAGCCCGAGGCCTCCACGCTGGAGCCACGAGCGCCACCGCCGCCGTTTGGAGCGCCGCCGTTGCCGGAGATGAGTGCCCGCTGCCCATGCTTCTTCTCCCTCTCCTCTCATTCGTTTCTCTTGGATCTCTAGCTCCCTACCTTCAAGTCTCTCTTGCTCTCTGCACAGGGAGCCCCCGAGGAGTTTGCGCCGGCCATCCTCGCCTCCCGCGCCCGAACGTCATCGACCTCGACCAGTTCCGACTTCCTCGCCGGTTTTGCCCGACCCCACCGCCCTACGCCGTCCTTGCCGTCCTCCCCCCGGTGAGCCACGACAGCAGAACCTCCTCCGTCTTCCTCCTCTCGTGGTTTCTCTCTTCTCACGTATCTCTCCCTCTTGATGTTCACGACTCTGGCGACCTCCGTCTCGAACCCGCCGTCTCCGACCGGATCCACTGTGGATCAAGCCCTCCCGCCGGTTGCCTCGCCCCCTCGCGTTCGTGGGCTCTTCCGTGGCCCCCTGCACCGCAACCGTCACCCTGCATCCTCTGCTTCGAGCAGGAGGACGAGCACGCCGCCCATGCGTTGACCCGCTCCTGGTCCTGCCTCGCTTGACCGCGCCTCCCCATCTCGAACGGCCCAGCTCCGCAGTGCCACCCTGGCCCAGCACCGAACCCGGCCTTTGGCCCAAAGTGAGCTGATCCCCTCCAGCCCCTCTACCCTGTGCATGTTGGGCCAGCCTCTGTTTCGTCCCGTTTATGTTTTTTTCCTGCCTGCGAATTTGTATATTATACAGAGAACGACAGTTTTACAGAAAACCCCTCATGTCCATGCATATCATATCTCACTAACCATGCATCGGAATTAATTAAACTTTATATGTAATATGCTTAGAATTTTGTCTAGTTTCATAATACACCACTTTCATCTATGTTTAAATGTTTAAACTGCTGTTTTCATTAATTTTCTTAAATGCCATGTTAAAATGCTTTATTTCATAACTAATTAACCGTAGCTCCAAATTTAATAAACTTTATATGTAAATGGGGCATAAAAATGCATAGATTAACTTGGTGTAGTTACTTTGCATGTTTAACAACTCTAAAATTATGTTTAGGGCAGCACAGTAGCTAATTCGAAATGTGCATCTGAGGATTTTCCGGAATTGTTGTTTGTTGTTTCGGCCTCATTTAAACTTGCCTAGATAGGTAGTTTTCATATGCTTCACCCCTTGCCATGTTAATAACATTTAATTTTGTTGAGCACATAACCGAGAGAGAACTAAATAAGTCATGTGGTGTTTCGTCAATATGCAACTCGTTGCATATTGAGCTCCGCTTAACTTGTAGTTTTGTTTGTGCATTTTGCCATGCCATGCATCATTAAACCGGACATGCACCATACTTGATTGTGCATCATGCTATGTTTATGCTTGTTGGTTTACCATGTTGTTTGCTCCTTTCCGGTGTTGCTTCTTCTTGTAAGTTTCGGTAACGTTGCGTTTGTGAGGATCCGTTCGACTACATTCGTTTGTCTTCTTCATGGACTCGTTCTTTTTCCTTGCGAGATTTTAGGCAAGATGACCATACCCTCGATATTACTTCTATCTTTGCTTGCTAGTTCGCTCTACCGTTATGTCATGCTACCTACCAGTTGTTTATCAAGCCTCCCAAATTGCCATGTCAAGCCTCTAACCCACCTTCCTAACAAACCATTGTTTGGCTATGTTACCGCTTTTGCTCAGCCCTCTTATAGCGTTGTTAGTTGCAGGTGAAGTTGAAGTTTGTTCCATGTTGGAACATAGATATGTTGGGATATCACAATATCTCTTATTTAATTAATGCATCTATATACTTGGTAAAGGGTAGAAGGGTTGGCCTTATGCCTGGTGTTTTGTTCCACTCTTGCCGCCCTAGTTTCCGTCATACCGGTGTTATGTTCCTTGATTTTGTGTCCCTAACACGATGAGGGGTATGGGACCCTCTTGACAGTTTGCTTTGAATAAAACTCCTCCAGCAATGCCCAACCTTGGTTTTACATTTTTCTAACAACCTAAGCCTTTTTCCCTTGGGTTTTTGGAGCCCGATGGTCATCTTATTTTACCCCCCCGGGCCAGTGCTCCTCTGAGTGTTGGTCCAACCTAGAGCCACTTGTAGCTCCACCTTGGGGAAACTTGAGGGCTGGTTTTAGTTGTACATAGTGTTCATCCGGTGTGCCCTGAGAACGAGATATGTGCAGCTCCTATCGGGATTTTTCTGCACATCAGGCGGCTTTGCTGGTTTAGTTTTACCATTGTCGAAATGTCTTGTGCACCGGGATTCCGAGTCTAATCGGGTGTCCCGCGATGGAGGATTGTCTCCGCGGATCTTGAGCTTGTGATGGGCTAAGTTGGGACACCCCTGCAGGTTTTAAACTTTCGAAAGCCGTGCACACGGTTGTGTGACAGATGGGAATTTGTTAATGTCCGATTGTAGAGAACTTGACACTTGACTTAATTAAAATGCATCAACCGCGTGTGTAGCCATGATGGTCTCTTCTCGGCGTAGTCCGGGAAGTGAACACGGTCTTGTGTTATGCTTGAACATAAGTAGTTTCATAGGATCACTTCTTGATCAGTTATAGCTTTTCGACCATTGCGTTGCTTCTCTTCTCGCTCTTATATGCGTATGTTAGCCACCATATTTGCTTAGCGCTTACTGTAGCTCCACCTCATTACCTCATCCTACCCATAAGCTGAAATAGTCTTGATCTCGCGGGTGTGAGATTGCTGAGTCCTCGTGACTCACAGATACTTCCAAACGGTTGCAGGTGCCAATGATACCAGTGCAGGTGATGCAACCGAGCTCAAGTGGGAGCTCGATGAAGATCTTGATCGTTGTTTTGTGTCTTTTCTGGTTGATTAGTAGTGGAGCACAGTTGGGACGATCGGGGATCTAGTATTTGGGGTTGTCTTCTTTTACTTTGGTTCCGTAGTCGAACCTTGATTGTACTCTGGATGATGTATGTTTAACTTGTTATTTGTGTGAAGTGGCAATTGTAAGCCAAATCTTTATCCTTTTTTATTCAGTACATGGGATTGTGTGAAGATTACCCGTCTTGCGACAAAACCGCCATGCAGTTATGCCTCTAAATTGTGCCTCGACACGTGGGAGATATAGCCGCATCGTGGGCGTTACAATATGCTTCGTCTTGAAGTGTTGCACCGGGTTGAGTGAAATCTTGATGGCACTTTCATTGTCACACCAAAGAGGCACTTTGTCACAAATGACACCACAATCCTTTAAAGCTTGCCTCATCCATAGAAGTTGAGCACAACAACTACCGGTGGCCATATACTCCGCTTCGGTGGAGGAGAGAGACACACAACTTTGCTTCTTAGAAGACCAACTCACCGAAGAGCAACCAAGAAATTGGCACCCTCCGGAAGTTGATTTCCTATCCACTTTGTCTCCCGCCCAATCCAAGTCCAAAAAGCCCATGAGGTTGAAGTTTGCTCCTCTAGGGTACCATAAGCCAAAGTTTGGGGTATGAGCCAAATATCGAAAGATTTGGTTGACCGCCACGTAGTGGCTTTCCTTAGGTGAGGCTTGAAACCCTGCACAAATTCTCACACTCAACATGATCCGGTCTAGATGCACAAAGATAAAGCAAGGAACCGATCATAGAACAATATACCTTTTGATCCACCGCTTTACCATTGGGATCAATGTCAAGTTGGCATTTGACGAGCATTGGTGTAGAAGCCAGCTTGATATCACTTAGATTGAATCTCTTCAGCATGTCTTGAGTGTATTTGGCTTGGTTGATGAAGGTTCCCTCTCTTCTTTGTTTGATTTCAAACCCGAGAATGAACTTCAACTCTCCCATCATGTACATCTTGAACTTCAAGGTTATGAGTGCGGCAAACTCCTCATTGAAAGCTTTGTGAGGAGAACCAAAGATAATATCATCAACATATAGTTGGCATACAAACAACTCCCCTTTGACATTCTTAGTAAAAAGAGTGGGGTCGATTTTCCCAATTTCAAACCCACGATCTTGCAACAACTCGGTAAGGTGCTCATACCACGCACGTGGGGCTTGTTTAAGGCCATAGAGTGCCTTATCGAGTTGGTACACATGATTGGGAACTCGGGATCCTAAAACCCCAAGGGTTGTTTGACATACAACAACTCATTAATAGGACCATTAAGAAAAGCACTCTTCACATCCATTTCCTGCAACTTGAAGTTATGATGAGAAGCATAAGTAATCAACAAATGAATAGATTCAAGGCTAGCAACGGGAGCAAAGGTTTCACCGTATTCGATACCCTCGACTTGGGAGTAGCCTTGTGCCACCAAACGAGCCTTGTTGCAAACGATAATCCTGTGAGCATCTTGCTTGTTATTGAATATCCATTTGGTTCCAATAACATTATGGTTCTCCTTTGGCCTTGGCATCAATATCCACACATTGTTGTGGTTGATGTTGTTGAGTTCTTCATGCATGGCATTAAGCCAATCCGGATCCTCGAGCGCCTCATAGACCTTTTTGTCTTCAACATAAGAAAAAAACGCATGATGTTCACAATAGTTTGCTAATTGTCTATGAAGTGCTTACCCCATTTCTTAATCTTCCAAGCACATGCTTCATGAGATGATCTTTGGTAGTGAGATTGGACACAATCTTAGCGGTATGACGCTCAAATTCCTCCTCAAGAGAGAGTTGAGGAGCGGTAACTTGATCATCTTGAGCGTCGTCATGAGCGTGTTCTTGATCTTTAGCTTGCTCTTGATCTTGAACATGCTCTGTGCAAGAACTTGACCTTGGGCATCACTTGGTGGATCACCACCATCTTGAGGTTGATCTTGCCATTGATCTTGTTCATTTGGTTGAGGGCCTTCACTTTGTTCTTTGGAAGTGTGTGGGTCTTGGGTTGGTGATGGTTCCACTTTAGTGGAACATTGTCCTTCTCCTTCAGCCACAAGGGGTTCCTCAATGGGTAGGATATAGCCAACACCCATTCTTCTTATGGCTTGGGGAGGAATTTCATCACTTACATCACAAGTACCACTTTACTCCACTTGGGAGACGTTATTCTCATCAAACTCCATGTTACACGTCTCCTCAATGAGCCCCGTGGACTTATTGAGGACATGGTAAGCATGAGAGTTTGTTGCATAACCAACAAATATGCCCTCATGAGCTCTAGCCTCAAACTTAGACAAACGAACACCTTTCTTGAGAATGAAACACTTACAACCGAACACCCATAAGTACTTGAGGTTGGGCTTGTTGCCGGTAAGTATCTCATATGGAGTCTTGTTTAAGCCTTTGCGGAGATAGAGCCTATTGGATGCATGACAAGCGGTGTTGATGGCTTTGGCCCAAAAGTTGTATGGAGTCTTGAACTCTGCCATCATGGTCCATGCTGCGTCCATCAATGCCCGGCACTTCCTCTTCGCTACACCATTTTGTTGAGGGGTGTAAGGTGCGGAATATTGATTCTTGATCCCCTCATCACTAAGAAACTCATCCAAGGTGTAGTTCTCGAACTCGGTGCTGTTGTCACTTCTTATCATCAAAAATTTTGCATTGTGTTGACGTTGAGCTTCATTAGCAAAGTTGATGACGGTCTGTTGGGTCTCAGTCTTCCTCTTGAAGAAATATACCCAAGTGTATCTTGAATAATCATCCACAATCACCAAGCAATACTTTCTACCACAATACTATCAAAGAATAGAGGCCCAAAGAGATCCATGTGAAGGAGCTCTAGGGGCCTCTTCGAGTAGATGATAGTTGTGGGAGGGTGAGCCTTCTCATGTAACTTTCCTTCGATACAAGCACTGCAAGCACGATCTTTGGCAAAACTAACATTTGTTAGTGCATGGACATGGTCCCCCTTGAGAAGACTTTGCAAAGATCTCATATTGACATGGGCTAAACAGTGATGCCAAAGCCATTCCACCTCAACTTTAGCCATTAGGTCTCGGTCTTAGTGGGTCGCTCTGAAAAGTTAATCTCATAAAGACCGTTCTCCAGATACCCAACAAAGGCAACTTTAAGAGTCTTGCCCCACAAGAGGGCCACGATATCAATATCAAAGAAAGTGGAAAAGCCCATGAGTGCAAGTTGACGAACGGAAAGTAAGTTGTATGCAAGGGACTCAACAAGCATGACTTTCTCGATCGTAAGATCATGAGAAATGACAACCTTGCCAAGACCCAATACCTTAGAGGATGAGGCATCACCCCTTTCGACATTGGTGGGCATAGATGAAACCTTGTACATGTCCACCACCAAGTCCTTGCTTCCGGTCATATGATTTTTGGCTCCACTATCGAGCAACCATGATCCCCCACTGAAAGCAAACACCTACAAGAGATCAATGCTTAGTTTTAGGTACCCATTTTGTAATGGGTGCTTTTATGTTAGCAATAAGGGTCTTGGGAACCTAAATAGACCATTCAATGTACTCATAAGAAGAACCAACAAATTTGGCATAGACATGCCCATCACTAGCACGACATAACACATAAGAAGGGTTAAAGTCGCCAGCTTTGTTGGAAGGAGTGGCGTTGCCCTTCTTAACACCACCACCCTTTGCATTCTTCTTCTTCTCCTTAGAAGTACCCTTTCCCTCCTTCACAAACATTTTCTTGAGAGGAGGAGGTTGTTTGGTCTTGTCATTTTTCTTCTTCTTCTTGGACTTGGGTGCAAACCCAATCCCCTCCTTGCCCACAACATCCTTTTGATTGCTCAAAAGGTCGTTGAGATTCTTCTCACCTTGTATGCAGGACGCAAGGCCTGTCTCAAGTTGCTCCTTCAACTTGGCATTCTCCTCCACAAGATGCACATGCTCACAACACTGGTTAGTAGCATTGCATTATCAATTAAAACCATACGAGGAAATGTGGCTTTCTCCTTGGTTAGCTTCACTTGGAGTTGATCATGAGACTCTTTGAGGCTAGCATGAGCACTCTTCAAGGCCTCGTGAGCCTTGTAAGTATATCAAACTCCTCCTTGAGTCTAGCATGGTCAACCCCAAGTTTGGCCTTCTCAGAATCAAGATCTTTCTTTAATTTAGCATGATCATCGTTGTGTGACTCCTCAAGAGCCAAATGATGACCATGCTCTTCCTCAAGTGCATTAGAGAGATCCGATATCTCATCGGCATAGTCATGACTATGTCCTTCCATCTTAGAGATGGTGTCTTCATGAGCCTCGACCATGTCATTGGCTTAACCAAGTTGTTCCAAGAGAGCAATGAAGTGCTTCTTGGATTTAACCTTGAGCTTACTCATAAAAGACTCAAACTCATTTTCCTCCTCCTTCGTCCCCTCACTTTCATTAATGCAATCCGTCAAGGAAGGATTAGTAGTGATGGTAGTTTTGATGTTGGGGGTTACCTTTTTGGTGGCTTTAGCCATGAGGCACTTGGCGGTGATGTTCTCATTGGGTGAATCGAAGAGGGAAACCCCTGGAGTTGTTTCAATGGCAATGGAGGCCATGTCAACCATCTCACCATCTTCATCATCATCATCATCATCCTCATTGTACTCTTCTTGTGCCACCAACCCCTTGGGAGGACTCTTCTTTGGTGAAGTTGTTCTTGTTGGGGAAGGACTTGGCCTTGTCTTTTCGAATAAGCTTGCCATCGTTGTCCTCCCTCTTCTCGTATGGGAAATCCACAACAAAGTGACTCACATTTCCACAATTATAGCATGTAATCACATGTTGCTTTCCCTTGATGCCACTTGAGTTATTCTTGTTAAAGTTGGGCCTTGAGTTCTTCTTGCTCCAAAATTGTCATGAAGCAAGAGCCATGTGCTCATGATAGGCATATTTGCTCCAAAATTCTCTTCATCCACACTAGCCTTGGCCTTCAAGGAAAGGTTGGGCTTCTTTGATCGTTGAGAACACAACACCACATTGTCGGCGGTCTTGTCCAAGATCCTCATTGCAACAAACTCATCCAACACCTCACTTGAGGACAAGACATGAAAGTCCGGCCTTTGATGAATGCCGGAAGACATGGCCTTATGGCAGGGCATCATGGCCTGGAGAAACTTGTGCTTGATCCAATTTTCATCCGCATCCTTGCTCCCATGATCTCGGAGTGAGACGCAAGAGTGGTCAATCTTCGGTAAAGTTCTCGAGGTTCTTCATCCTCAATCATTGCAAACTCATCGGCTTCATCTTGCAATACTTCAAAGTTTGAGCGTTGAATACTTGTGCTTCCCTTGTAAATGGAAACAACATGTTGTCATGCTTCCTTGGCCACAGTGAAAGGTCGTAGGTGCGCAATATCTTCAGCAGGAATGGCTTCTTGGAGAATGAAGAGAGCAGACTCATTGAATTGATGATCCGCAGCTTCTCTAGGAGTGAAGTTGCTTGGGTCATGCGGATAGAAACCTTGCTCAATAATTCTTCAAAGATTAGTAGAACTATCATTTAAATGATGTTTAAAGCGATACACCCAAGAGGCAAAATCCTCATTTTTCACAAGCTTGGGAGGAGGACCAACATAATTCATATGTGGGGAGGGAACCAGTCCTCCATAGGTAATGGGAGGTTCAACATGGGCAAAGATGCCACTCCCATTCTTACCACTCAACAAAGGAACTTGGTCACTACTAGCCTCCCCCCTTATTGGAGTTAGCATCTGTCACCTTGTTAGTGGCATCAACCACCTTCAATGATGCATTGGATAATTTAAGACCTTCAAGAAACTCCTTATACATGCCTTTAACCTCGGTCGTCATGGGGGTTTTGTAAAGCCCCGGACACACCCACCGGTGGTCGTTACTCCTAGCGTGATCCAGAC
Organism: Triticum urartu; assembly: GCF_003073215.2. NCBI lineage: Eukaryota > Viridiplantae > Streptophyta > Magnoliopsida > Poales > Poaceae > Triticum > Triticum urartu. The sequence goes on along the minus strand of NC_053022.1, from coordinate 439,191,937 downwards.
TGGCCCCACAGATCAATACTAGTCTCTTCTGCGCACTTTGTCCTCACTCATGCGCACCTGGAAGCAACTTCCCAGTCGTTCACCCATCCTGAAATTACTCCAAGCTAAGAACGCTTAACTTTGGAGTTCTGTCTGAATGGGCTCCTGGAAAAGAAGGAATTCCTTATTGATATGAATTGTCTATCATCCCCTATTAAGCCAGGCTATCACATACACCCCCACTCGAAGGAACCGATGTCCTCGTCGGGCCACAGGAATGTTCCCTCTTGGCACATACGTCTGTGCTTCCAGTCCGGCACATGTGCCATGCCGTGTGCCACGACGGGTCACAAACGTCATGCACAACATGACCGTGCACCTGTCCGCAAACATCTGTGTAACCATGAGGGTCGGCTCTGATACCAACTTGTAATGCCCCGGACACACCCGTCGGTGGTGGTTACTCCTGGCGGGATCTAGACTAGCCCCACAAATCAATACTAGTCTTTTCTGTGCACTTTGTCCTCACTCGTGCGCACCTGGGAGCAACTTCCCGGTCGGTCACCCATCCTGAAATTACTCTAAGATGAGCACGCTTAACTTTGGAGTTCTATCTGAATGGGCTCCCGGAAAAGAAGGATTTATTTATTGATATGAGTAGTCTATCATCCCTATTAAGCCAGGCTATCACAGGTTTTCCATGTGTCCAAAGCCGCATTGAACTCCTTATGAGACACCGAGGATCCCCCATCGGCCGTAGACAAAGGGGAACTCGCACCGGAGTGCTCCTCCACCTCGTCTGTGGTGTCAACCATACTCTTCGGACGACAAAGTCCATAATAAAGAGATGAGGCTCTGATACCAATTAAAAGGATCGATCTGGTTGATTAGAGGGGCGGTGAATAGCCAACTAACAATTTTTAGTTTTTCTTTACCAAATTAAACTTAGCATCAATGTAGGTTGTCTAGATATGCAACCAGGTGAGCAACCTATATGATGCAACAAAAACAAGCACAGAAGCAAGCAAGGGATACAACATAATATAAGCTTGCACAGGTAAAGGTAAGACATAACCAAGAGTGGAGCCGGTGGAGACGAGGATGTGTTACCGAAGTTCCTTAGCTTTGAGAGGAAGTACTTCTCCATTGGAGCGGTGTGGAGGCACAATGCTCCCTAAGAAGCCTCTAGGGCCACCGTATTCTCCTCACGCCCTCACACAATGCGAGATGTCGTGATTCCACTATTGGTGCCCTTGAAGGCAGCGACCGAACCTTTACAAACAAGGTTGGGGCTATCTCCACAACTTAATTGGAGGCTCCCAATGACACCACGAAGCTTCACCACAATGGAATATGGCTTCGTGGTGACCTCAACTGTCTAGGGTGCTCAAACACCCAAGAGTAACAAGATCCGCAAGGTATTAGTGGGGGAAATCAAATTTCTCTTGGTGGAAGTGTAGATCGGGGCCTTCTCAACTAATCCCTAGAAAATAAACAAGTTTGATTGGCTAGGGAGAGAGATCGGGCGAAAATGGAGCTTTGAGCAACAATGGAGCTTGGGGAGGGAAGAGGTAGCTCTTCTTGCATAAGAAGACCTCATTTTATACTGGGGGAACACATCCAACCATTATCCCCTCTTCATCCCGCACTGAGCGGTACTGCTGCTCAGTGGAGCAGTACTACTGGTGGTAGCAATGGTACTACCACGACCACCAGCGGCACTACCGCGGAGACTGAGAGCAGAGGCATATGAGGGAGAACGGAAGAGAGAGAGAGAGAGGTTTGGGCGGCACTAGTAGCGGTGGTAACCATGGTACGACCGCTCACGAGCGGTACTACCGCTGCTACTGTCGCTACTACTGCCGCTCAAACCGACACGAGGAGAGACGCCCTCGAATCGAGGCGGTAGCGGTGCCGAACCAGGATGGTACTGCCGCCGATACTACTGCTGTAGGATAGCGGTACTACCGCTTGAGGACCATAGGCGGTACTACCGCTTTGGCCTTCATTTGCACTAAGTATGATCATTACTTATGCATCCAAAATCCTTTAAACCCGTTTTTGCCACATGAGTCCACTATACCTACCTATATGCGGTATTCTTTTACCGTTCTAAGCAAATTTTATGTGCCATCTCTAATTTTCAAAATAAACTTCTCTTTTGTGTGCTCGTACCTCTCATGAAATAGTAGGGGGTGGTTGATATATTTCCATGCTAGATGTGTTATTCTCAAGATGAGTGTTTATTCACTTATGATTGCACGAGAGTACGGCAAAGGTATTAGGGATGCCCAGTCCTGAAATGAAAAATGAATTTACTTTATGTTGTCAAATAATAAATTCCTTGGAAAGTGTTGGTATGGAAGGCACCCATGAATACAGTTAGCCATGGAAAGTGAGAGTATGGTAGAAAAAGGAATAAACTTTATTCTTTGTTTGGGAACCACCCATGATATATCTAGCATGGAAAGTATTGGGAACTACTCGATCGTTTTTGTTGATAGGAAAAGCATGCCACCCAAAATGTTTTATCTCTATCTTTTTCTCTTTGAACTCTGGCACCTCTACAAATCCCTACCTCCCTCTGCGAAGGGCCTTTCTATTTACTTTATGCAATTTTTATTTTTACTTGAGTCTCCATCTTCTCTTATAAAGCACCAACTAAGGGGCACTATGATCGTACTTGAGCATTGGGTGTAGCTAATATGCGAGTGTGTTTCATGAATGGATCAATGATTGAGCATAATGGGCTAGGGATAACTTGCTTTAGCATTAATATTTTGAAAGACAGGTTGCTTGTTGATATGCTTGGGTATTAAAGTCCTCACGTCAAAACTAGACTATTGCTTTGAACCATATAAAAGTCCAATTGTACATGCTATAAAAGAATGAATATGTGATGAACATGTTAGGCATCATTCCACATCAAAAATTATGTTTTTATCATTTACCTACTCGAGGACGAGCAGGAATTAAGCTTGGGGATGCTGATACATCTCCAATGCATCTGTAATTTTTTATTGTTCCATGCTTTTATATTATCATTCTTGGATGTTTTACAATCATTTTATATCATTTTTGGGACTAGCCTATTGGCATAGTGCTCAGTGCTAGTTGCTATTCTCGCTTGTTTTTTACATCGCAAGAAATCGAATACCAAATGGAGTGCAAATGCAGTGAAACTTTTTGTCGAATTTTTATGGACCAGAAGACACCCAATGGGTCAAAGAAGGACCTAGGGGTGCCCCGAGGGGGTACAACCCACCAGGGCGCGCTTGGGCCGCAAGTGCACCCAAGTGGGTTGTGCCCACCTCGGTGGCCTCCCGCACTGCCTCTTTGCTCTATTCCAACGAAAAGCTATTCCAACCGCCGCAAGTTCCAGAAACCACAGATCCAATCTAAACACCATCATGGAGGGGTTCATCATCCTCATTGGTGCCCCTCTGATGACCCGTGAGTAGTCCTTTGTAGACCTACGAGTCCTTATCTAGTAGCTAGATGGCTTCCTCTCTCTCTCTCTCTTTTGATTCTCAATACAATGGTCTCTTGGAGATCTATTTGATGTAACTCTTTTTGTGGTGTGTTTGTTGGGATCCGATGAACTTTGAGTTTATGATCAGATCTATGTTTTTATCCATGAAAGTTATTTGAGTCCTTTGATGTCTTATATGCATGATTACTTATAGCCTCATCTTTCTTCTTTGAATCTTTGGTTTAGTTTGGCCAACTAGATTAATTTTTCTTGCCATGGAAAGAGGTGCTTTGTGATGGGTTCGATCTTACGGTGCTTGATCCCAGTGACAGAAGGGGAAACGACATGTATGTATCATTGCTATTGAGGATAACAAGATGGGGTCTATTTCTACATAAATAGATCTTCTCTACATCATGTCATCCTTCTTATTGCATTACTCCATTTCTCCATCAACTTAATACACTAGATGCATGCTGGATAACGGGCGATGTGTGGAGTAATAGTAGTAGATGCAGGCAGGAGTCAGTCTACTAATCTTGGACGTGATGCCTATATAATGATCAATGCCTCGATATCATCATGATTATTTGAAGTTCTATCAATTGCCAAACATTACTTTATTTACCCACTGTATGCTATTTTCTTGACAGAAGCCACTAGTGAAATCTATGGCCCCCATGTCTCTTTCTCATATTATTTGCCTTTGTGATCTATTTTTATTTGCTTTTATTTTTAGATCTATTAATCCAAAATTACAAAAATACCTTGCTGCAATTTTTATTTATTTATTTATTTTATCTCGTGTTCCCGCGAGATCTATTTATCCAATCTACTACAATTTTACCTATCTTTTTACCCATGAGGGATTGACAACCCCTCTCTTACGTCGGTTGCAAGTATTTGTTCTTTGTGTGCAGGAGTTGTTTACGTGGTGTTGCGTGGTTCTCCTACTAGTTCGATAACCTTGGTCTCATCACTGAGGGAAATACCTACCATAGCTATGTTGCATCATCCCTTCCTCTTTGGGGAAATACTGACATAGTTCAAGCCGCATCAGTCTCCAACGTATCTATAATTTTTTATTGTTCCATGCTATTAAATTATCATTCTTGGATGTTTTATACTCATTTACTAGCAACTTTATGTCATTTTTGGGACTAACCTGTTGACATAGTGCCTAGTGCCTAGAGATGTAGTTATGTCATTTACTAGCATATTTCTAAGGCAGTTAGCACTTTTGGTCGCTTTCATATCTGGCATCAAGATGATCCGCGGCTGTTCAGGACTCTGGTTTATGTTTCTTTCCCAATCCCTCAGCAAGTGCCTAGAGATGTAGTCTATCGTGAGTATGCAGACTTCGGAGCTACACGTCTTTCTTGGACAGCACCTATCTATGTTCTCTCTGCAGAATTTGCTGACATTATGTCAGCTGATGAGGATCCGATGCCTTTTAATGGAAACCCTCATCCGTTGCTCGGGAACATGCCTTTTGATGATGTTAACTTTGTCATGCCTGAGTTTCCAGAGCTGGGTTGGAATGAGGGCCCTCATGCTCACAATGATGATCCGCAGCCTCATAACCACCATGACAACGTCATTATTGAGGAGATTCATGAGGATGAAGCACAACCTGCTTCTCAAGAGTCAGTGGTCTTGGAGAACTCGGGGCCTGTTGATTCTGCTGAGGGATCCGTCAATGATCAGCAAGGTGTTGCAGCAGCCTATGTGCCTCCTCTGATCCAGCCTCCTGTTATTATTGGTCAAGTACTGACAGTTTTCAGACCTGAGCTTCCTCCGGTAATGCAATGGACAAGATCTTTTCAGCGTATGATGCCAGTCTTTGATACAATACACATTCCTCGAGGGTTGCAGTTCTTCAGTCCTTTTAAACCAGTTTTACTACCTAAACGCTCTTGGGAAGTATCTTTCTCTTACTCTGCTATGAAGAACAAGCTGGTTTTTCATCCTTCACCTGTTCGTCGGACGGTGAATGTTCCAAGGAAGCCTCCTGTTGCTCGTGCTCTTTGTTTTGACACTGTTGCTGAGGATTGTGCCATGGATGATCCAGCTTTGTCTGCTGTTGAGATGTCTGCTTTCAACTTCTCTGCTACTCCAAGTTAGCGTCCAGCTCGTGCTCGTAAACCAAAGTCTGTGATTGTTGAGTCTGAGGTTAGGCGCAGTGCCAGGCTCTCAGCCCTACGTGATGGCTTCAGGCATTCTACTCCAGCCATGTCCCCTCTGAAGAAACCTGCAGCAAAGCCTCGGAAGAAGCGCAAGGTTACTATGGATGGTCAGCTACCGCGGGCTCCTCCTCATCAACTTGCTGTGCCGCCGCCCACGCCAATCAATGTGCTGCAGCAGGTTGGCCTTCGTCTCGGCATTGGACCTGAGAAGCTCACTAAGGAGAAGCTTGAGGCTTCTTCTTGCAAGCCTTCTGCTTCTTCTAGTTCCAATGATAGCTGATCGTTTCAAATGGTGGGGTTTATGGTTAACCCTTGTGAAAACCATTTATCTGCTCTTATTGTTTAGGCTTCATCTGAACTTTTATGCTATCCCTTGGCTGAACTGGTACTGTCATTATGTGGCAGTCTTTTGTTGTTACTTTATTATGGTTTGTAATGAATCAGTATGATGTTAGAGATTGGAAAGTTCTTTGCTGGAATGTGCGAGGTCTGAATTCAGATGACAGAAAGCGTGCAATTCGTCAGAAAATCGATGAAAGTGCCTGTTCCATTGCTTGCCTCCAAGAAACAAAATGTTAGGTCGTTGATCAGTGTTTCATTCGTAAGTGTTGTCCATGACGTTTTGATCAGTTTATCCATGTGCCTTCGTCTGGAGCTTCGGGTGGGTTGTTAGTCGTATGGAATACTGCTTTGTTCGCTGGAAAATTAATTGAGTCCAATAGCTTTGGTATTGTGGTGGAGTTCACGTCTGTTCATAACTCCCAAACCTGGACTCTAGTTTCAGTCTATGGACCCTGTCAAAACCCAGCTAGAGATAATTTTATTAATTGGTTGCATGATATAATTATCCCTGATGATGCTAACTGGCTGTTACTGGGTGATTTCAATTTCATGCGCTCGATGGAAAATAGGAATAAACCAGGTGGTGATATTAATGACATGTTTATCTTTAATGAGGTTATTGGGCTCCTCGGCTTAATTGAATTACCTCTCAAGGGCAGAAAGTATACATGGACAAATATGCAAACTGCTCCTTTGCTTGAACAGATTGATTGGTTTTTTACAACTCCTTCATGGACATGTTCTTATCCTAACACTATGGTCCTACCTATGGCTAGAACCGCTTCAGATCATGTGCCATGTGTGGTGCAAATCAAAACCTCTATTCCCAAGGCCAAATTTTTAGATTTGAAAATTACTGGACTAATTTGCCTGGTTTCCTTGATTGTGTCAGTGAATCTTGGAGTAGGCCAGTTCATAAGAGATCTTCTGCTGCTATAATATCTGCAAAGTTCAAAGCTCTCAGGCAGGCACTCAAACAGTGGCACATTAGTCTTTCTACAGTCAAGGCTCTAATCTCCAACTGCAATAAAGTAATTCTTTGTCTGGATGGTCTTGAGGAGTTAAGGCCTTTGTCTGTAAAGTTGCATTTGGAGGAAACTCTAAGGTTGCAATTTATCTACTTGAAGCAGAGATGTACTATTAGAAACATTAAAGTGGGAGAGGAAAACACCAATTTTTTCCATGCCATGGCCACTGAGAGATACAGGAATAACTCTATTTCTAGTATAACTTCTGATGATGGGAAAGTGACCTCTGATCATGCATCAATTGCTGGACTATTTTTGCAGGAGTTTAAGCAGAGGATGGGATGCACAAATAATACACAAATGGGTTTTGATATGCCAAATATTATCAAGAAGGTTCAGGGACTTGATGAATTGACCAAGCCCTTTTCTGAGCAAGAAATTGATTGTGTTATTAAGGAAATGCCTCCTGACAGAGCACCTGGGCCAGATGGTTTCACTGGCCTTTTTCTTAAGAAGTGTTGACACATAATTAAAGATGACTTTCATCAACTCGTCAATGAGTTTTCTGAGGGGCACCTTGATTTGGAGTGTATCAACAGTTCCCTCATAACATTGATTCCAAAAAAGCTTTCACCTGAGGGTTTGAATGATTACAGGCCAATATCTTTGACAAATACCTGTTTGAAATTCCTCACTAAACTTCTGGCCAACAGGTTGCAGAAAGTTATTTTTCCTGTATTCATAAAAACCAATATTAAATCCAGGTCTATTCAGGATTGTCTAGATTGGTGCTTTAAGTACATCCAGCAGTGTAATGCTTCGAAGAGACCAATAGTCTTGCTGAAATTGGATTTTACTAAAGCCTTTGACACTATTGAGCATGATGCCATTCTTAGAATCTTAAGATACAAGTGTTTTAATGACAAATGGATTTCCTGGATGCAAACTATTTTGTCTTCTGGTTCTTCTTCTGTGCTTCTTAATGGTGTCCCTAGCAACCATTTTAAATGTAAGAGGGGAGTTAGGCAAGGAGACCCAATGTCACCTCTTCTTTTTGTCCTTGCTTCTGACCCGCTTCAGTCTGTTGTGAATGACATGTGCAGTAAAGGAATTCTGACTTTGCCAATCCCTTCTAACAGCCAGGATTATCCCATAGTTTAGTATGCTGATGATACACTAATTGTGTTGCCTGCTATTGATCACCAACTGCTTGCTCTTAAAGACATGCTTGATGTTTTTGCTGCCACAACAGGACTATCTGTGAATTTTGCAAAATCCCTTATGGCGCCTATGAACATGTCATCTGATGAAGCTAACAGGCTGGCCTCAGTTCTTGGATGCAGTGTAGGATCCATGCCTTTTACCTACTTGGGTCTGCCCATGGGGACTACAAGGCCCACAATCCAAGACTTCATGCCTCTTGTGCATAGGATTGAAAGAAGACTGTCTGCCACTTCATGCTTTCTGAATCAAGGTAGCAGGTTGCAGTTGCTCCAGTCTGTTTTAACATCAATGCCCATATATTTCCTGTGCACACTTGTCATCCCACCTGGAATTCTGAAACAAATTGAAAGGATCCAGAGACAATGCCTATGGAGAGGGAACTCTGGTACCCCAAGACAATCCCTGGCTGCTTGGGACTTGGTATGCTTACCAAAAAACAAAGGGGGTCTTGGTGTGATCAACCTCAAGGTGCAGAATGAGGCCTTGCTTATGAAGTTCTTGCACAAGTTTTATAATCATCATGACATCCCCTGGGTTGGCCTTATTTGGAATGCATACTATGCCAACTCTGTCCCTCATACTACCACACTCTGTGGATCCTTTTGGTGGTGTGATGTGTTTAAATTGGCTAACAAATATTGTCAGCTGGCTACTCCAATGTTGGGTGATGGCAGGTCCATTCTCTTTTGGTCTGACAAATGGGTGGTTGAGCTTAAGGGTTCCTGCCTCAGTGAAAAATTTCCCAGGCTCTTCTCCTTTGATATTGATGAGCATCTTTCAGTGTCCGATGTGCTTTCCCAGGAGTTTTTGTCAAATTTGCATTTGCCCCTCTCTACACAAGCCTTTGCTGAGCTTGAATGTCTTCAACAGCTGACAAATGCTTATTCTTGCTCTGCAACTCATGACACATGGATTTGGCCTTTTCATAAGGGTTGTTTCAGACCCAAATCCTTTTATGTGTATGAGCATCAACATATTGTTGTAGATCCAATCTTCCAATGGATTTGGAAATCTTCATGTACATTGAAAATCAAAATGTTTGGATGGTTACTGCTGAGGGATCGTTTAAACACAAGAGACATGCTACTCAGGAGGCATTGGCACGTGGAAGATCATACTTGTGTCCTCTGTCCATATCTGATCCATGAAGATTGTGCACATTTGTTCTTCTCTTGTAATTTTAGCGTTAGAGTCTGGAACTACTTGCAGATTCTTTGGGACCCACAGCCTGGGATGACAACATACAACATGGCAGTAAAGGCTAGGAAGGATTTTGGGCATTCTTTCTTCACTGAAGTGGTCTTTACAGCAGCTTGGAACATTTGGATCTTGAGGAATGGCAAGGTTTTCAGGAATGAGACACCTTCTTTCAGAGTCTGGAGGCACAACTTTATCCATGACATAACCCTTCTTTCTCATAGGATAAAATGTAAATACAAGGATAGCCTTCTAACTGGGATCTCTAACCTCCCTTAGTTAGTGTTTTCTTTTACCCTGCTAGGGTTGTAAGTTTGTAAGTATTTCTGTCTTCTTCTTTTCTTTACTTGTATGGACTTGTAACAGGACTTTGTTACTTTGTTGTTTTCAATAAAGAGCTGTGAGGCTGTTGCCATGCAGTACATATTCAAAAAAAGACATAGTGCCTAGTGCCAGTTGTTGTTTTCTGCTTGTTTTTCACTTTACAGAATATCAATACCAAACGAGGTCCAAATGCCATGAAACTTTTTGGATATTTTTTCTGGACAGAAGAAACCCGGGGAGCCAAAGAAGTGCACCAGGGGAGGCCCATGGGGCCCACTAGGTACTAGGGCGTGCCAGAAGGCCCAAACACGCCCTGGTGGGTAGTGGGGCCCATAGGAAGCTTCTCGACCGACTATCAGCTCAATAAATACTCTAAAATCCCCAAAGCACAAGGAGAGTCTACGAAACACAATTCAAGCCGCCACAAGTTCCAGAACCACGAGATCCAATCTAGGGGGTCAACGATCATGGAGGGGCTCTTTGTCATCACCCTTGCACCTCCAAGGATGCATGAGTAGTTCACCACAGACCTACAGGTCTGTAGGCAGTAGCTAGATGGCTTCTTCTCTCTTTTTGGTCTTCAATACAATGTTCTTGGAGATCTATTTGATGTAATGACTTTTTACGGTGTGTTTGTTGGGATCCGATGAATTGTGAGTTTGTGAACAGTTCTATCCATGAATATTATTTGATTCTTTGTTGATCTCTCTTATGCATCATTGTTATAGCCTCATATTTCTTCTCCGAAAGTTCGGTTTGGTTTGGCCAACTAGATTGATTTTTGTTGCCATGGGACGAGGTGCTTTGTGATGGGTTTGATCTTGCGGTGCTCAATCTCAGTGACAGAAGGAGACATGACACACATGTATCGTTGCCATTAAGGATAAAAAGATGGGGTCTATTCCCACATGGATAGATCTTGTCTACATCATGTCATCGTTCTTATTGCATTACTCCATTTTTCCATGAACTTAATACACTAGATGCATGCTGGATAGAGGTCGATGTGTGGAGTAATAGTAGTAGATGCAGGCTGGAGTCGGTCTACTAATCTTGGAAGTGATGCCTATATACATGATCATTGCCTTGGGTATCGTCATAATTATTTTCCCTTTTATCAATTTCCCAACAGTAATTTGTTTACCCACCGTATGCTATTTTCTTGAGAGAAGCCTCTAATGAAATCTATGGCCCCTGGTTCTATTTCCTATCATATTATTTTCAGATCTATTTATCCAAAAATGCAAAAAATACCTTCTACACTTTTCCTTTATTTATTTCATTTTGTGTTTTTTCTTGATCTATTTATCTAGTCTCATAATATTTAATCTATCTCAATACCTACTAGGGATTGACAACCCCTCTTATGCTTTGGGTTGCAAGTTTTTGTGGTTTGTGTGTAGGTGCTATTTACATAGTGTTTCTTGATTCTCCTACTGGATTTATAACCTTGGTTTATAACTGAGGGAAATACTTACCGTTGTTGTGCTTAGGGGTGGGCATAAAAACCAACAAACCGAACACCGGACCGAAGCTGAAACCAAAAAAACCGAAAGTTTGGTTTTTTCTTGTTCCTATAGAAAAATTTGGTTTTTCACTCTGTTAACCGAACATGATTCCTTCAGTTCGGTATTGCCACGGGTAACCGAACATACGCAAGGGCACCTGAACCTACAATGAAAGGAGCTGCTCTCGCGCTTGGTTTTTTATTTTTTATAATCTACTCCCGCGCTAGGTAGCCTCGAAAGCGTGCGTGCGCTCGCGACAAAAATCTATGGGCTAAATCGAGGAAATACAAGCAAGGCACAAGCTGACAAGCTGTCATGGGCCTATTTTTCAGTTGCAAGTTGCACGCACGTACTTACGAAAGCAGTGCCGGCGCTCCAGTCTAGTAGTTTAGTCCCACCTCTACCAGCAACATACAAGCACGTGGTTAGCTAGCCTATATAAGAGTGCAGATGGAGAAGAATCAAAGGCACGCAGCTGAATCTTCTACACATTCAGCAAATACGGTATACACAGATTACCGAACCGAAAAACTTGGTTAACCGAATTTTCGGTTAGCTAGTTTTGGATGCTTTTTTTAGTTTTCATCTTTGCTAACCGATTTTACCAAAATACCGAACGGTAGAAACTGAATTTTCGGTTTATACCGAATGCCCATGCCAAGTTGTGCTGCATCATCTTCTCCTCTTCGGGTAATTACCAACATAGATAGAAGGAATCAATGACCTATGGACGACTACAAGAACTGAAGCGAGCCAAACGCGCACCTCCGTCATCGCCCCTCCCGTGCCGAAGTTAGGCGAAACTTGTTGTAGTAGACAGTCAGGAAGCCATCGTGCTCAGGCGCCATAGGACCAACGCACTAGAATAGCAACCTCCACGGATGAAGAGTAGCGTACATCAGAAGGATCCAACCTAAGGACACACGAACATAGACGAACAATGACCAGATCCGAGAAGATCCATCGGAGACACACCTCCACACGCCACCATGGATGCTCCTTAGGCCATCTTCGGGGAGCTGCCGATGTATCGTCTTCGTGAGGGACACAAACCCTAACTGAAAGGATCTATATGGTCAAGTAGAGGGGGTGAATAGGAGACTAAATTTTTTTAAATTCTTTTAACAAATTAGGATCAACACAAAAGGAGGTTGTCTAGATGTTCAACTATGTGGACAACCTATATGATAAGCACGACAACAACGACAGAAGCAAGAACAAGATAGAAACACAATATAAGCTTGCACAAAGTAAAGGTAAGATGTAACCGCAAGTGGAGTCGATGGAGACGAGGATGTGTTTCTGAAATTCCCTCCTTTTGGGGGAGGTACATCTCCGTTGGAGCAGTGTCGAGGCACAATGCTCCCCGAGAAGCCACTAGGGCCACCGTATTCTCCTCATGCCCTCATACAATGGAAGATGCCATGATTCCACTATCGATGCACTTGAAGGCGGTGACTGAACCTTTACAAACAAGATTGGGTCTCTCTCCACAACTTAATTGCAGGCTCCCAACACCACCACGAAGCTTCATTCACCACAGTGGAATGTGGCTCCGAGGTGACCTATTCCCGTCTAGGGTGCTCAAACACCCAAGAGTAACAAGATCCACAAGAGAATGTATGTGGGATCAAATTTCCTTTGGTGGAAGTGTGATCTAGGTCTCCTCCCTCAATCGCTTGCAAATCAACAAATTTGGTTGGCTACAGAAGGAGATCGGGCAAGGGAACTCTTAGGGAAGCAATGGAGGGGAGAGAAAGAGGCAAGAGGTAAGTTGAGATGTGGAAGAACCACCGCTCATGTAGGGCCCCTCAAATCCAACCATTACTGCACATTTTTGCACAGGAGCAGTACAACCACTCCTTGAGGGATTCCCAACTTCATGGCACCCACGCGGTACAACCACTGGCATATAGTACCACTAAGAAGATCTCAGCGGGGACAACCGGAGAGGTACCGCCAAGCACCACACTAGCACCTGAACAAAGTCATGCCTGCACGGTGCTAGGTCTAGCACAAGGCTTGGTACAACCACATCGACAGTGCTTCCTTGGTCGCTAACTCTTGGGCGATAGTACCGCACCATGACAACCGGTTGTACCGCTACTCAGATAGTAGCCGGGTGACCACCGCCAACCAACCAGAACAGAGTCACTCGACTCCGGTGATTGGGGCGGTACTTGGACCCGAACAACAACCCGATAATGCTCTTGGAGGTGGCTAAGTCCCTGGCGGTACAACCGCAATACCACCACCTAGAGTACTACTTGACCCAAGGGAATCACCCCTCGGGCGGTGGTTGCTCCAGAAGCACCGATCAGGCCAGTACTACCGCACCTAGCTACTAGCGGTACAACCGCTAGTGTGGTAAAAATCCGCACCAAGTAGAATTTGAGGCTCTCTGCTTAAACAGAACGAAGTATGTAGGTGCAATATGAGAGTTTATGTGTATTGATTTACCTAGTACCTTCCGATGCGTACCCCCTTTTAATAGTACCGATTTCCTACGACCAAAGAAACAAAAACGTCGGAAATGTCGTCTTCTATTTTTTCGGTCCAGAGGGGTGCCCAACCGTCTTGTGCCACATGATGTATACCGGTGTAGCTTAGGCACATGGTTAGTCCTCAAATTGCATTGTCATCAACAGCAAAACACTTAGGGAGGGAAATGTCCTTACACTAACAGAACTCAAATAAATATCTAAAAAAGGAGCTCTCCCGCTAGCAAAGGGCCTAGATCCACCATGCCCCATGGCCCTAAGGCCACCGGAGATGATGCGGACCGGCCGCAGCGGCGGGCGGCAGAGAAACACTAATCACTTTTTTTTAGGAGGTGGCGGTTGCGTGTTGCTTCCACGAAGTTGTTAACCTAGCCTAGGAGAGGATCAATATAAGCAACTTTTTAGCTAAAAGGATTCTTATTTTAGTTTCTACGTCTCGATTCCAATTTATTTTCCCAAGTTGCTCAATAAAGATTTTAGGAGTCAAACACTGGTTCGAAACGAAGCTAAGAAGTTGAAAGGGAAAATTGTTGTCTGTGGTGAGCAACTTGTGTTTAGTAGTCTAATGCTTAATAGTGTGCCAATAATTATGATGTCCTTTAAAGTCTCAAAAGAGGTGAAAAACAATAGGATGGAATTTGACACTCATGATTCTTGTGACATAGTGATAGCCATAAAATGTATAGACCAAGTTCACTTCAGAATTTAGACCACCATGGTAATTTACTCGTACCAATCCAATTGTTATTTGGACTCACCAATAGACAATGGTACAACACTGCACTTCGGATTTTGAATCTAATTGTGTGTGGGTACAACATAGACGTAAGTGAGTGATGCGGCTTGAACTACGTCGGTATTTCCGCAAAGAGGAAGGGATGATGCAACACAGCTATGGTAGGTATTTCCCTCAGTGATGAGACCAAGGTTATCGAACCAGTAGGAGAACCATGCAACACCACGTAAACAGCTCCTGCACACAAAGAACAAATACTTACAAACCGACGTAAGAGAGGGGTTGTCAATCCCTCACGGGTAAAAAGATAGGTAAAATTGTAGTAGCTTGGATAAATAGATCTCGCGGACTCGTGAGATAAAGTAAATAAATAAAAATTACAGCAAGGTATTTTTGGATTAATAGATCTGGAAATAAAAGCAAATAAAAATAGATCGCGAAGGAAAATATAATAAAGAAGAGACACGGGGGCCGTAGATTTCACTAGTGGCTTCTCTCAAGAAAATAGCATATGGTTGGTAAACAAATAACTATTGGGCAATGGAACTTCAAATAATCATGATGATATCCAGGCAATTATCATTATGTAGGCATCACGTCAAAGATTAGTAGACCAACTCCAGCCTGCATCTACTACTATTACTCCACACATGGACCGTTGTCCAGCATGCATCTAGTGTATTAAGTTCATGGAGAAACGGAGTAATGTAATATGAACGATGACATGATGTAGACAAGATCTATTTATGTAGAAACAGACCCCATCTTGTTATCCTTAATAGCAACGATACACACATGTCGTTTCCCCTTCTATCACTCGGATCAAGCACCATAAGACCGAACCCATCACAAAGCACCTCTTACCATGGCAAGAAAAATCCATCTAGTTGGCCTCACTAAACCAAATATTTGAAGAAGAAATATGAGTCTATAAGTAATCATGCATATAAGAGATCAGAAGACTCAAATAACTTTGATGGATAAAAACGTAGATCTGATCATAAACTCAAAATTCATCGGATCCCAACAAACACACCGCAAAAACAGTCACATAAAATAGATCTCCAAGAGACCATTGTATTGAGAATCAAGAGAGAGAGAGAGAGAGGGAGAGGAAGCCATCTAGTCACTAACTATGGACCTGTAGGTCTACAAAGGACTACTCACGCATCATCGGAGAGGCACCAATGAGGATGATGAAACCCTTCATGATGGTGTTTAGATTGGATCTATGGTTTCTGGAACTTGCGACGGCCGGAATTGATTTTTGTCGACTCCCTTAGTGTTTCTGGAATATTGGGGTATTTATAGAGCAAATAGGTGGTGCGAGAGGCCACCGAGGTGGGCACAACCCACCTGGGCGCCCCTGGGGGCCCAGGCACACCGTGCTGGGTTGTGCCCCCCTCGGGGCACCCCCAGGTGCTTTTCCGACCCATTGGAGGTCTTCTGGTCCATACAAATTGCACAAAAAGTTTCGTTGCATTTGGACTCCGTTTGATATTGATTTCCCGCGATGTAAAAAACAAGCAAAAAACATCAACTAGCACTCGTAACTATGTCAATTGGTTATTCCCAAAAAATGATATAAAATGATTGTAAAACATCCAAGAATGATAATATAACAGCATGGAACAATCAAAAATTATAGATACGTTGGAGATGTATTAGTGAGCTCCTCGTTTGAAAAAACAACTTGGAGTTGCCAGGTCTTACAATGTATATGACTCACAAACTTGAACATTATATACGCCATTCAATTTAATATTTAACTAGTGCTTCGATGAGATCATGTATTAGTGAATCGATGTGATCATGTGTTAGAGAACCTATTGATATGTTCGATTAATGTTATTGACATAGTTACGTGTCAGAAAATAGTCTTGATGACCCACAAATATAGGGGTCCGCAACAGTCTTCAAGGGTAGTATCTCACCCAAATTTATTGATTCGGCATAAGGGGAGTCAAAGAATATTTATATGTCTTAGCAATTGAGTTGTAAATTCAATCACACCCGAGAATCACTTCCTTGTAGAAATTTATTAGTAGCAGAAAAATATGATAGCAGTGATAGCAAATTAATAGTAGTAGCACTTTTGTAGCAAGCAGAATAATAGTAACTTGGGCAAAGGTACTCTTCTATTCTTAAATAGTTGCAACACACTATCTATTTTTCCTTCTAATGCAACCATGCCACATCATCAACTCATGCATGTGGTCATAAGTACTTGTTTTTCCTCTTCATGTTACCATGTTACATCATCAAGTCATGAATGTGGTCATAAGTTAAATTTGTGCACTAATCTATCTATTATTTCACTAATTTTTTGTGGGCATAAATGTTATATACATTAGACGCTTAGAGCAATCAAGATTGTGTTACACATTTTTGTTTAAAATGGCACCCCATTTACTTCAATTCAATAGTTTATATTTTTGTACATCATTTTATCAAATGCTTCATATGATTTATTGATTTTCAAATATAAACCGAGACCAATCCTAAATTTTTTTCTGCTATATTTTTAGTTTTTAGCACCTATTATGCATCTATTTATCATGTTTCCCGCAGCAACGCGCGGGGCATTGTCTAGTAGTATTAAAGCGTATGCATGTGGTAACGATGGATATTTAGATGCGATTCATTATGTAACTGTCACAACCTAGAGCAACACACAATAGCTCTAATACATCAATCATATGTAGGCATGTACTCCGTATATACTCATTCATGCCCGCGTTAAGAATTTGCATGACATTGTTTGTCCTACCCTCCCGTGGAAGCGGGGTCCTAATAGAAACTAATGGTAATTAAGGTGCTCTTTTTAGTAGAGAACCAGAACAAAGCATTAACACATGGTGAATACATGAAGTCCTCAAGTTAAATTCATCCCTGTTGGCATCCCAATCCATGGTCGCCATGGGGGTGTAAGGTTCAGAACGATAACAGGTGCATACAACTTGCAGATAATATCAACATCTCAAATATATTCATTAAAGCATATATGTTCAGATCTGAAATCATGGCACTTGGGCCCTAGTGACAAGCATTAAGCCTAGCAAAGTCATAGCAAAATTGATCTCAGACATAGTGGTGACTAGGGATCAAGCCCTAACAATTGACACGATTACCTAATATATCTCATCCATCTCCATCTACCTCCAATATCTAATATTTTGGATTGTTCCATGCTATCATAGTATCAATCTTGGATGTTTTATATGCATTTATATGCTAATTTATATCATTTTTTGGGACTAATCTATTAAACTAGTGCGCAGTGCCAGTTGCTGTTTTCTTGCTTGTTTTTAGCTTTTCAAAAAATCAGTATCAAATGGGGTCCGAACGCAATGAAAGTTTACGTTGATTTTTTATGGACTAGAAGTGACCCACGAAGGTTCATGAGAAGACCAGAAGAGTCACAACGGAGCGACAAGCTCACCAGGCACGCCCTGGGGGAGCACCCCTTGTGCTTGTGGGCCCCTCATGGCACCTCTTGACATAATTTCATCTCTATAATTCCCAAATATTCCCAAAATACCAGAGAGCTACCCGAAACACTTTTCCCGCCACCACAAGCTTCTATTCTTCCATGATCCCATCTGGAGGCCTTTTCCGGTAGTCTATCAAAGGGGTAATTGATCATGGAGGGCTTCTACATCATCCTTGATCCCTTACCGATGATGCGTGAGTTGTTCACGACAGACCTACAGGTCCATAGCTAGTAGAAAGATGGCTTCTCTCTCTTTGATATTCAATAGCATGTGCTCCTCGATCTTCGAGGAGCTCTATCGGATGTAATCTTCTTTGCAGTGTGTCTGTTGGGATCTGATGAATTATGGGTTTATGATTTGAATTTTATGAATATTAATCGAGTCTTCTCTGAACTCTATTATGCATGATATAGCTTTGTATTTCTCTCTGATATCCGTTTGGTTTGTCCAACTAGATTGATTTATCTTGCAATGGGAGAGGTGCTTTCTGATGGGTTCAATCTTGCGGGGGCTCTATCCCAGTGACAGAAAGGGACAAGACACGTATTTCTATTGTTGCCATTAAGGATAAAATGACGGGGTTTATTCATATTGATTGGGTTTACTTTGTTTCTGTGCGTTACTCTGTTTTATACCTAATACCCTGGATGCATGTTGGATAGCGGTCGATGGGTGGAGTAATAGTAGTAGATGCAGGCAGGAGTCGGTCTACTTGTCTCGGACGTGTTGCTTATATACATGAGCATTGCCTTGAATATAGTCATAACTATGCGCTTTTCTATCGATTGCCCAACAATAATTTGTTCACCCACTGTATGTTGTGTGCTCGAGAGAGAAGCCTCTAGTGAAAACTATGGCCCATGGGCCTATCTTTATCATGTATAAAAACAAAAAATACCTTTCTGCAATTTTATTTCTTTAATTTTTTTGCAATTTCTTTATCTATCTACCACTACAAGATTTAATCCTTGCAAGTAACCACCAAGGGGATTGACAACCCCCTTGTTCGCATTGGGTGCAAGTATTTGCTTTTGTGTGTGCAGGTGCTGCTAACGAGGTTCTTGAAGGAAATATGCCCTAGGTGCAATAATAAAGTTGTTATTTATTTTTCCTTATATCATGATAAATGT
The DNA here is from genome assembly GCF_003073215.2 of Triticum urartu. Taxonomy (NCBI): domain Eukaryota; kingdom Viridiplantae; phylum Streptophyta; class Magnoliopsida; order Poales; family Poaceae; genus Triticum; species Triticum urartu. The sequence goes on along the minus strand of NC_053022.1, from coordinate 439,172,876 downwards.
TCATTATTCATGCTAGAATTGTATTAACCGAAAACTTAGTACATGTGTGAATACATAGACAAACTGAGTGTCACTAGTATGCCTCTACTTGACTAGCTCGTTAATCAAAGATGGTTAAGTTTCCTAGCCAAAGACATCAGTTGTCATTTGATGAACGGGATCACATCATTAGAGAGTGATGTGATTGACTTGACCCATCCGTTAGCTTAGCACTATGATCGTTTAGTTTGTTGCTATTGCTTTATTCATCACTTATACATGTTCCTGTGACTATGAGATTATGCAACTCCCAAATAACGGAGGAACACTTAGTGTGCTATCAAACGTCACAGCGTAACTAGGTGATTATAAAGATGCTCTACAGGTGTCTCTGATGGTGTTTGTTGAGTTGGCATATATCAAGATTAGGATTTGTCACTCCGATTGTCGGAGAGGTATCTCTGGGCCCTCTCGGTAATGCACATCACTATGAGCCTTGCAAGCAATGTGACTAATGAGTTAGTTGCAGGATGATGCATTACGGAACGAGTAAAGAGACTTGTTGGTAATGAGATTGAACTAGGTATTGAGATACCGACGATCGAATCTCGGGCAAGTAACATACCGATTACAAAGGGAACAACGTATGTTGTTATTAGGTTTGACCGATAATGTTGTAGGAACCAATATGAGCATCCAGGTTCTGTTATTGGTTATTGATCGGAAGTGAGTCTCGGTCATGTCTACATAGTTCTCGAACCCGTTGGATCCGCACACTTAACGTTCGATGACGATCGGTATTATGAGTTTATGTGCTTTGATGTACCGAATGTAGTTCGGAGTCACGGATGTAATCACAGACATGATGAGGAATCTCGAAATGGCTGAGACATAAATATCAATATATTGGAAGGCTATGTTTGGACATCGGAATGGTTCCAGATAAATTCGGGCATTTACCGGAGTACCCGGGGGGTTACTGGAACCCCTCGGGGAGTCAATGGGCCATATTGGGCCTTAGTGGGAGAGAGGAGGGGGCCGCCAGGTGGAGGGCGCTCCCCCCCAAGCCCAATACAAATTGGATGGGGGGTCGGCCCCCTTTCCTTCCCTCTCTCTCCCTCTTCCTTCTTCTCCTACTACAACTAGGGAAAGGGGGAAACCTACTCCTAGTGGGAGTAGGACTCCCCCTTGGGCGTGCCATAGAGAGGGCCTCCCCTCCCCTCCTCCCCTCCTTTATATACGGGGAGGGGGGCACCCCATAGACACACATGTTGACAGTTGTCTTAGCCGTGTGCGGTGCCTCCCTCCATATATTTCCACCTCGGTCATATCGTTGTAGTACTTAGACGAAGCCCTGCGTCGGTAACTTCATCATCACCATCATCACGCCGTCGTGCTGACGAAACTCTCCCTCGGCCTCAGGTGGATCAAGAGTACGAGGGACGTCACCGAGCTGAACGTGTGCAGATCGCGGAGGTGTCGTGCGTTCGGTACTTGATCGGTTGGATCGCGAAGACGTTCGACTACATCAATCACGTTACTTATCGCATTTGCTTTCGGTCTACAAGGGTAGGTTGACATACTCTTCCCCTCTCGTTGCTATGCATCACCTAGATGGATCTTACGTGTGCGTACTAATTTTCTTGAAATTATTGCGTTTCCCAATAGTGGCATCCGAGCCAGGTCTATGCATAGATGTTATATGCACGAGTAGAACACAAAGGAGTTCTGGCCGTGGGTATATATATATTGCTTGCCGTCACTAGTTGATTATTGATTCAACAGTATTGTTGGATGAAGCGGCTCAAACCGACATTACGCGTATGCTTTACGTGAGACTGTTTCTACCGACGTGCTTCGCACACAGGTGGCTAGTGGGTGTCAGTTTCTCCAACTTTAGTTGAATCGGATTCAATGAACAGGGTTCTTTCTGAAGGTCAAAAAGCAATCACGGTACCGCGTTGTGGTTTTTGCTGGGTAGGTAAGAACGGTTCTTGCTAAACCCGTAGCAGCCATGTAAAACTTGCAACAACAAAGTAGAGGACGTCTAACTTGTTTTTGTAGGGCATGTTGTGATATGATATGGTCAAGACGTGATTATATAAATTGTTGTATGAGATGATCATGTTTTGTAACACAGTTATCGGCAACTGGCAGGAGCCATTTGTTTGTCGCTTTATTGTATGAAATGAAATCACCATGTGATTACTTTACTTTATCACTAAGCAGTACCGATAGTCGTAGAAGCAATAGTTGGCGAGACAACAACAATGCTACGATGGAGATCAAGGTGTCAAGCCGGTGACGATGGTGATCATGATGGTGCTTTCGAGATGGAGATCAAAGGCACAAGATGATGATGGCCATATCATATCACTTATATTGATTGCATGTGATGTTTATCCTTTATGCATCTTATTTTTCTTAGTACGGTGGTAGCATTATAAGATGATCTCTCACTAAATTTCAAGGTACAAGTGTTCTCCCTGAGTATGCACCGTTGCCACAGTTCGTCATGTGGAGACACCATGTGATGATCGGGTGTGATAAGCTCTACGTTCATACACAATGGGTGCAAGCCAGTTTTGCACAACAGAATACTTGGGTTAAACTTGACGAGCCTAGCATATGCAGATACGGCCTCGGAACACTGAGACCGAAAGGTCATGCATGAATCATATAGTACATATGATCAACATAGTGTTGTTCACCATTGAAAACCACTCCATCTCACGTGATGATCGGACATGGTTTAGTTGATATGGATCACGTGATCACTTAGATGATTAGAGGGATGTCTATCTAAGTGGGAGTTCTTATGTAATATGATTAATTGAACTTTAATTTATCATGATCTTAGTACCTGATAGTATTTTTGCATTTCTATGTTGTTGTAGATAAATGGCCCATGTTGTTGTTCCATTGGATTTCAATGCGTTCCTCGAGAAAGCTAAGTTGAAATATGATGGTAGCAATTACACGGACTGGGTCCGTAACTTGACGATTATCCTCATTGCTGCATAGAAGAATTACGTCCTAGAAGCACTGCTGGGTGCCAAACCCGCTGCAGGAGCAACGGATGTTATGAACACCTGGTAGAGCAAAGTTGATGACTACTCGATAGTTGAGTGTGCCATGCTTTACGGCTTAGAACCGGGATTTCAACGACGTTTTGAACGTCATGGAGCATATGAGATGTTCCCAGAGTTGAAGTTAATATTTCAAGCAAATGCCCAGATTGAGAGAGATGAAGTCTCCAATAAGTTCTGCAGCTGCAAAATGGAGGAGAATAGTTCTGTCAGTGAACACATACTTAGAATGTCTGGGTACCACAACCACTTGACTCAGCTGGGAGTTAATCTTCCTGATGATAGTGTCATTGACAGAGTTCTTCAATCACTGCCACCAATCTACAAAAGCTACGTGTTGAACTATAATATGCAAGGGATGGATAAGACAATTCCCAACCTCTTCACGATGCTAAAGGCTGCGGAGGTAGAAATCAAGAAGGAGCATCAAGTGTTGATGGTCAACAAGACCACCAGTTTCAAGAAAAGGGGGAAAGGAAAGAAGGGGAACTTCAAGAAGAATGGTAAACAAGTTGTTGCTCAAGTGAATAAGCCCAAGTCTGGACCTAAGCCTGAGAGTGTGTTCTTCTACTGCAAAGGGACTAGTCACTGGAGGCGGAACTGCCCCAAGTATTTGGCGGAGAAGAAGGATGGCAAAGTGAAAGGTATATTTGATATACATGTTATTGATGTGTACCTTACTAATGCTCGCAGTAGCACCTAAGTATTTGATACTGGTTCTGTTGCTAATATTTGCAACTCGAAACAGGGGCTATAGATTAAGTGAAGATTGGCTAAGGACGAGGTGACGATGCGTGTGGGAAATGGTTCCAAAGTCGATGTGATCACCGTCGGCAGGCTACCTCTACATCTACCTTCGGGATTAGTTTTAGACCTAAATAATTGTTATTTGGTGCATTCGTTAAGCATGAACATTATATCTGGATCTTGTTTGATGCGAGACGGTTATTCATTTAAATCAAAGAATAACTTTTGATCTATTTATATGAATAATATATTTTATGGTCATGCACCCTTGATGAGTGGTCTATTTTTACTAAATCTTGATAGTAGTGATAAACGTGTTCATAGTATTGAAGCCAAACGATATAAGTTTAATAATGATAGTGCAACTTATTTGTGGCACTGCTGTTTAGGTCATATTGGTGTAAAGCGCATGAAGAAACTCCATGTTGTTGAGCTTCTGGAATCACTTGATGCTTGTGAACGATGCCTCACTACTAGGGAAAAGCCTATACACAGAATCTTACCAGTAGCGCTGTACAAAATCAAACGCTACTGCTACTTAGTAGCAGCGCGCATAAATAAACCGCGCTACTGCTATGACTTTTGCAGTAGCGTGTTCTGGCGAAAAGCACTGCTGCTATGTTTGAACTACGCGCACATGGCTAGCCCAACCTAGCAGTAGCGCGTATACTGGCCCAGCGCTACTGCTACTCTCCTTAGCTGTAGCGCGCTTACGTGTAAGGCGCTGCTACTACCAGAAATAAAATAAAGTGAAAAACAAGTAGAAAAGTAAATGAAAATGGAAGAAATAGAAAAAGGAGAAAGGAAAAAAATAAAATGTAAAGAAAAATAAAAGAAAAAAGGGAAAAAGGAGAAAGGAATAGCAGTAGCGGGTTTCAGGAAACGCGC
>NC_053022.1:439107498-439167173 GCF_003073215.2 Triticum urartu | reverse complement strand
ATCTATACTACGAGTATCAGAAACTTCTTTGAGGTGAGAAGACGCACACGAGTCCACATATTCACCATATAAATACTCCACTATGGATCCGTTCCCGTCTCCCTACGAGAAGGCCATCCATAGCAGTCACGCTTATCTTGCAGATTTTAGAGTATCCACTTCAAGTTGTCTATGTACTACATAAGTCCTCCAAGTTTCCATATCCGAGGAAAACGGCTATTCGAATAGATAATATTGACCCTGCAGGGGTGTACTTCTTCACACACGCTCTCGCCACTTATAGCCCTGTACACGTCATGTACCTCGGCAACCTTCAAGCGGAAGCCGGGCGAGGGTGTCAGCCACGACCTGACTAACCACACGAGTCTCTCATCCAGGTTTATCGCCTATTCGGGTTCCATCCGCAAGGAGATCCGGCCGGGGTGTCGCTCACGGCCCCAAATGATGTGTGCAGGGTTCCCAAGCCCACCATCCGGGTGCCACTTGGAACACCGTGCCACGGTGCCTAGTCTGTCCCAAGCCCGTCCCGTCGGACACCACCTGGTAGACAAGTAGCACTACCTACAAAAGCCAGAAACTAGTTGCAACTCCTGGACAGAGATCAAGCGGATTAATAAGCCGAGAGGGGCCGGATAACCGGAACCCAATGTGTGGTAGTAACTGGACTTGGATAACATACACATAACTCAGTGCTTAAGGACGGTTCCAATGAGACAACCCACCATGTACTCCTACATGGCCTCTCATCGCTACCTTTACCAAAACGTGTTCACACACGTAGCCTTTACCGGTAGGACATGTTCACCACTCCGATTCATTAGCGATGAATCAGACCTAACACAACTCTAAGCATAGCTGGCATAAAGAAAACAAGCATGGATGAATAGGCACATCAAGGCTCAAGCAACTCCTACTCATGCTAGTGGGTTTCAGCTATTTACTGTGGAAATGACAGGTCATGCAAAGGAATGGGTTCAGCTACCGCAGCAGAAAGTAGCAGTTTGAATCGTTGTTGTCCTAATGCAGTAAAAGGAGCAGGAGCAAGAGAGTGGGATTTATCGAGATGCTCAAGGGGGTTTGCTTGCCTGATAGATCCACGAAGAAGCACTGCTCCTCAGACAGGTACTCGGGACACCTTCCGGAGTAGAACCTATCGAGAGGGGACGGTGCCGGCAATCAATAAACATCCATATGCAACAATATGATGCATGAAAATGACGTTTCAAAGATGCTATGATTTGCCCTAATGCATCTAGCATCAATTTGGTTGAAGTCCATATGAACCAAGGGTTCATATGCAAACCCCAATTTAAGTATATAACATGCCATTATTACATTTTCACTTATACAGCAAGTATAAGTTGGTTTTTCATGCATGAAACTGGCATAAATGGATTCCTTGCATTTTTCTGATAATTTTTCATATATAATTTATTTGATTTGGAGCTACGGTTGAATTACTATGAATTTTAGAAGTTTTAACTATTTTCTGGAATTCTCTGAATTATTTAAAATCCAGAAATCAATTACTGCGTCAGCATGACGTCACAGAGACGTCAGCAGGTCAACGGCTCGGTCCAGGTCAAACCTGGACGGTGGGGCCCGCGTGTTAGTGTCACAGGGCTAATCCTATTTTAGTTAACCCTAAACTAGGTAATTAGATGGGGCTGGCCCCACATGTCAATGGCCCAGGGGAGGTCAAACCCCTGGTCAACAGGCCCAACACGCCGGCGGCTCGTCGCCAGTGACAACACGCACGACGGAGGCTCGGGTTTCGCCCTCAGGCGACCAAAAGGACGGCGGAGGGGTTCTGCGTGGAGCTGGGCGTGCGCTGCATCCAGGGAAGCACACGAGAGGGGCTGGGGTGGCCGGAGTTGACAGCACCGACGAGCGGAGCGATACCGGAGTTTGGGCGCACTCGGGAACGGGGCTGCGGTGGCCGTGGAGTGGCATGCTTAGCTCCTACGGCACCTACGCGGCGCGGTGAACACGTGGGTGTGCTCGGTTGGGAGCTACGACGGCTGTGGCCATGGCGGCGAGAAGCTCGGGTAGCGGCGTGGTTCGGTCTCCGGTGGAGCGACGGCTACAACGTGCAAACGGAGCGCAAAGGAGGGGGGTTCGGGTCAGTGGCTCACGGCGAGTCGGACGAGCAGGTCGGTGAGGCCGGAGGAGCGTCAGAGCGAGCGGGGCGGCGAGGCGGATCTCCGGCGATCCGAGGAGGATGAAGGGGTCGGGGACGATGCTTCGAGGCGTCCGGTGCCGCGTGGCCCGGCGGAGAGGACTAGGGCGACGAGGCGGACCTCGTGGGCATGTCGGAGAGGCAAGGGGAAGGCGGTGGTCGCGGTGGCGCACGGCGGTGCTCTCCGCTGCGCTCGGGACAGAGGGGGAGTGTGAGACAGAGGATGGGGAGGAGCTCGGGGAGAATGGAGAGAGACCAGGGGGCTCGGTGGAGCTCTCGGGGGTGGACAACACCGAGGAGGGAGAGGAGGCAGCAAGCAGCTGCCTGGCGGGCATGCACGCTCGCCGTGCTCCCTTTCGCCGCTGCCTCCTGGCGAGGGAGACGACTGGCAACGGCCAGTTGGACGGGCCACTGCTGGGCCGTGGTGGGGCGCCAGGTAAGTCAGGTAAATCCTTTTCCTGTTTTCTTTTTCTATTTCTGACATTTGTTTTGTATCCAAAAGAAATGTTAAAACACTTTCATAAATGCTAAAAATATTTGTGGCATCTAGATATAATATTCCAGAGGCCCTCACCAATTCCCAACATTTTTGGAGCCATTAAAATATTTATATAATTTAAACAGCTCTGAATCAAATATTTATGCATTGATTCAAAAATCCAAAATGTGTAGCAAAAATGTGCATCACCTCTGGTTGTTGTTCCCAACATTATCCAAAAAGCATGAACATTTTTGAGTAGCATTTTGGGTTCATTGAAAATCCATTTTAAAGTTGAACCTATTTGATTTTGCTTTGGTGCTAGGGTTTGAAACATCCCCATTTCAATTTCATTTGAAATTTAAACATGATGCACAAAGCAAGCCTAGGACCATACCAGAACTAGGGATGTGACAGCAGGGTCCTTGTTTCCCCTTTGGTGCAAAGGGGCCAAGCACAGGCCAAGGTATCAGGCAAAGGTTACCATTCCGGTGCAACGAGACCAAGACCAGCCGGACGGCCGGACGGAGGTCACCATGGAGCCCAAGACGGCGTCATCACCAGTGATTTTGGCAGCCGAAGACCACCTTTGGTCAGGATAACTTGTACTAGATGTTCCCCTTCAAAATGGCCAATTGTTGGCGCCCTTCCTGCTCAATTATTCGGGGAGAGGCCCAGGGCCTCTATAAATAGAGCTAGCCTCCACAAAGAGACGAGGAGTAGCAGCAGAGAGATAGAGAGAAGAGTGAGAAGAACCAAGTAGAGACTAAGTAGAACACACCGCGCCAGCTCAAGAACACCCCTCGCGAGGCTGTTCTTCCCTTGTACTGTCCATCATCAGCCCAAGAGGCAATCCACCACACCACACACTGGAGTAGGGTATTACACCACAACGGTGGCCCAAACCAGTATAAACCTCGTGTCTCTTGTGTTATTCATCGTTTTCATCTTAGTTCGCACGAGAGGATCGGACGTATATCGGTAGGGGAGAGATCTCAGCGCACACCCCAGTGTTCGAACCTCAAGGGTCTGCCGGAACCCGAAATCCGACATTTGGCGCGCCAGGTAGGGGTGCGTCGGAATCTTTCTTCCGCTGTTCGCGTGAGATCTTCCGTCGTGTCCATGGCTGACGCTCGTCAGGCTCGCGCCGAGCGCCGGGCTGCTCGCGCAACTCGCGTCGCCCAGACGGCGCCCGTCGGCGGCCCCCTCGTTGTTCCCCGTCGCCCGCTGCCAACGCCGCCACCGGCCCGGCGGGGAACGAGCAGCAGGCCTCGTCCCAGCATCCTTCCGTGCGGCGGGATGGCCGCACCGCCACCCCGTCGCTGACTCCAGCTGGCTCGTCGTCCCATGCCCATCGCGCACCCATGGATGCGCACGCCTCACTGCTCTTGGCGCGGGAGCTCCTGCACTATCGCCCCGTCGACGACCTCTACGAGGACTGGCTCGCCCGCTTCACCGAGCTCGTCAGTGCCGCAGGGGGCTCCCCCTTACGGTCCCTCTCGCTGCTTCGCCCTCCGTCCCGTGCAGGGGCGAGGATCAGGTGGCGCTTCCGCCCCCTCCTCCCCAAGAAGGTGCCTTGGCTCCAAGGCGCACAGCCCCAGGGCGGGACCCTCCACGTCCGGCGCCTGCACAGCAAGAAGGGAGCTGCCAAGAGATCCCACGTCCCTGGGAAGGTGCTCGCGCGCTCCCAGCGCAGGCACGCCAAGATCGCGCCCCAGCGCCTCCACAACGAAACCCTGCGCTGCTCCCAGTGGCGGCACGTGGTGACCCGCAAGAACAAGTCCAGCACCAGCAAAGGGCGCTGGTGGCCACGGCGGGCTGCCTCGCCTTCACCCCCAAGCTGCGCGGTGTCACATGGCCAGGCAAGTTCAAGCCTGACCTCCCTCCCCGCTACGATGGCACAGCGGACCCTGTGGAGTTCCTGCAGCTCTATGAGCTGGGCATCGTAGCCGCCAACGGAGACGAAAAGGTCATGGAAAATTTGTTCCCCATGGCGCTCAAGGACGGCGCCCGCACCTGGCTCCTGAACCTGGCTCCTGGCACGATCTCCTCCTGGAGTAAGATGCGCACCCGCTTCATCGCCAACTTCCAAGGCACTCGCGACTGGCCCCCGGCCGTGAGAGACCTGCACCGCATCAAGTGACAGCCAGGAGAAACCCTGCAGAAGTACATCCAGCGCTTCAACTACGCTCGCCTCAAGATCCCCAAGGCGACTGAAGAAGCTATCATCTCAGCCTTCTCCGACGGTGTGCGCGACGTCAAGATGAAGGAAGAACTAGCAATCCATGAAGACCTGTGTACATCCCTGGAGCTGTTCAACTTGGCGACCAAGTGCGCCAGGGCTGAGGAAGGGCGTCTCTCCCTCCTCGAGCTCCTGGCAGCCGACCCGGAAGAAAAGAAGCTCAAGGCCAAAGATGTGAAGCGCAAGGGGGCTGCTGTGCTAGCAGCAGAACCGGACACCAAGGGAGGCAGGGATCAGCCTGAGTCATCCAAGGGCGGACTGTATTGCGTGTACCACGACCTCCACACCCACAACACCAACAAATGTCAAGAGCTCAGAGCCGTGCAAGATGGGCGAATCGGCCGACGCCTAGAGCACAACGACAGGGGCTATGGCCGAGGAGGAGGAAGAGGTGGCAGACGACGGGAAGATCGTGGCCTTCGCCAGGGATGGCGTGACCGCCCTCGCGAGGACCGCTGGCAGGACCAGCCTCGCGAGGGAGGCTGGAGGGACCAGCCTCGTGAGGGCCACCCGCACGGCAACGCTGGCCTCCCTCCTCTGCCGCCTCCACCAAGGAGGAACGAAGACCAACACCAAGACGATGGGGCTGGGGGCTTCCAAGAGCCGCGTGCAATTGCCTGCATCTTGGGTGGCGCCCAGGCCCCAGCCTCACAGCGCATCTTCAAGCAGTTTGCTCGCGAGGTGAATGCAGTCCTTCCCAAGATTGAGGCCACGGGCCCTCTCAGGTGGTCTTCGTGCGCGATCACATTCTGTTCCGCAGACCAGCTCAAGTGTGCGGTGACGGCCCGAATCCTCCTGATGCTTTGCTCCCCAATCATTAGCAACATGCAGGTCACCAGGACCCTCATCGATGGCGGGGCAGGACTCAGCGTCCTATCCGTCGAGACGTTCGACAACCTCCAAGTGCTGTACGACCAGCTTCAGCCAACCAAGCCTTTCTCAGGAGTCACCGATGGTTCCACTGTTCCAATTGGGCAGGTTCACCTTCCGGTCACCTTCGGGCAACGCAACAACTACCGCACCGAGCTCATCGACTTCGACGTCACTCACATCCGCCTGCCGTACAACGATCCTCAAGTACCCAGCCCTAGCCAAGTTTATGGCAGTAAATCACCATGGTTACAATGTCCTCAAGATGCCAGGAAGCAGTGGAGTCATCACCGTACCCTGTGAAGAAAGGGACGCAGTGTGCTCGCTTGAGCATGCATTCCAAGCCGTAGCAATCGAAGACCTAGATCATAGGAGTGGGAGGCCTCCCGAGGCGACCCTCAAGAAGAAGAAGACCTCACCTGGCACGATCCACAAGGAGGGAGGCACCTTCGGAGGTATTGCGTCAGGATTCGCGCCCGATCAGGGAGCGCCACCCTCTCACGCATAGGAAGGCGTGCCCGGCGCCCTCCTCAGGCAGGGCTTGGGGGCTCTCTCTTGGAGAGCCACCGACCTTGCCAAGGTCGTGGGGGAGGTGCTCGGGCACCACTTGGAGGGGTGCTTTCAAGCACGCTTCCCTCAGGAAGGTACAAGTCAAAGGAGACCAAACCCTCAGGAGTTCATCGCAAGGAACACCCATGAGCTACAAGAGTCCAGAGTCATGCGCGGCAGCCGCCGCTTACTTGCCGTGCCCCCACATCCAGACGAGGAAGGAGGACTGCGCGTCTGCGTCGACGTACCAGGGCTCAACCGAGCTGTGTCCCAGGAGCGCCTATGGCCTTCGGTCGTAGGGCGCTGCGAGGGACCACCCCACAGCTACTTTCTCATGCCCTTCGGCCTGCCAAGCACGGTCGCCGCACATCAGCGTCTGTTGAGGAGCATTCTGGAGGCTCAGGAGGTTAGGCATCGCATGGTCCTGGCGGAGGTGGCGATGGTCCCCGAAGACCTGCACGCGCCACCGGAGCCTGCCGAGGCCCCTGCGCCTGGGGGCTCATGAGGGCCGACGTCTTCACTGGGCATCGCTCACTTCCTCAGCATCACTTCATCTTCAACAGCACCAGGTGACATCATTCAGAGTTCTACTTTCAGCTGGGAGCGCCCACACGGCTGCACCATTCCCAGGCCGCGTGGGTCCGTCCCCGCGGCGTGTATCCGTTTTGGTTATGCTCTTTATTTACCTTGTTGGGGGTGCCCCAGCGCCCCTGGGGCTGCATCATCCCCGCGCCGCTCGGGCCCGACCCAGCGGTGGTTGCTTTTACCTGCGCTTGCTTGAAATTGGATTTCCTCCTATGTGCTTAACATACCTGACCTAATCACCTGCTCGATCGATGCCTACCTGAAGAGCCGCTCGCTCTGGCATGGCGCGTGCGCACGGGTCCGTCCCTACAGCATTGATAAACCTGAGTGGTCGAGCTCTGGCCGCGGCAGCCCCGCATGGCGCCACCTCACCAGGCCCTTAGTGCCCTAACCGCTCCCTCGAAGTGACCATAGGTTGGCCGGCGACCATAACGACAGGCCTTGTTTCTCCTCATGATTGGTGTGCAGGACCTACTCCAGGAGCAACGTTGGGGGCATCGTGAGCTCTCGCTCCCCTCTTCGGTACGGACCGCTTGCACGTTCAAGGGGGGTACCTGAGCATCATGACTCATGGGCTCCTACTGGCTCTCCAGCCCTCACCCCTGGCCTTGACCCATGGCATCACGACCTGTCATACCAGCGGCGGCTGAGCTCGCTCGAGGGCCGGGACCTGAGAACGTAGAGCGTTAAGGAAAGTGCAGGGGAGTGGGAAGAAGCTCGTGAGGGCCTAACCCAGCAGTACCTCGGCCACCGCCTCTCGGGTCGGGCGCCCCTCCGAGGAACTACATCAGACGCACAAGATAAGTCGCGCCCTCACAAGAGCTAGACCAACGCAGCGCTAAATCCCCGCCTGGTGCAACTCTATCATGACGACGCTACCTTCCTTTCTCGCCCAGAAAGGATTGCTTGAGCGCTAAAGGGGACCTCCCGAGCATCGCGACTCGGGGGCTCTTACCGGACCTCGGACCGCTCACCTCATGGCCTTGACCATGGCATCGCGACCTGGCATTCCAGCGACGGCTGAAGCTTGCCTGGGGACTGGGACCTGTCAGCGTAGAGCGCCAAGTCCTTGTGAGGATAGAAAGGGGGAGCTTAGCCGGAACAGAATGGACACCTCACGCCAATTCATATTAAGGATATAGTATTTACAAAAGGCACGGCAGACGCCTTACATACCCCCGTGAGGTGTTGCTTTGATTCCTCGTAGGGAACAAAAGGTGCTAACCCTAAGGAATGCTACTTGCTAGCACCTCCCCAGGCGACGCCATCATCAACAGTGGGCTGCCCAGTGACGGCGCCAATCCCATCCAGATCAGTGGCGTCGGCGGCCCGATGCAGCTGCCCCACTCCGAGCGCAGCGCGAGCTCGGAGGCTCGTAACTATCATCGCTCGTCTCCGGGGTCGCGAGGAGTTCGGGGGAGCCACTGAAGCCCTCGGTCCCTAGGATGCTGCTTGAGGAGTTGCAGGAGGACCAACGGGCGGGCCTGGTCCTCGCCAGTTCGTCACCCCTGCCGCTTCCCTTAGGGCAGCATTCCAGCCGGCGTCCTTCTGCATCAAAGACCTTGAAGAACATCAAGGAGGCGCCGTCGTATTCAAGATGGATCACAAAGGCGCCGTCCGTGCAACAGACCCGGGCAATCTCACCCCAGCCCAGGGTCATGAAGACCTTGCCCGGAGCGACGACCGCGACCTCCGCTCCGGTTGCGGGGGTGCCACAGTCGGCGTGCTGCAGCCAGAGCTCCAGGGCCTCGCTCGGCGGCATCTCGAAGGCGAAGGAGGGAGGAAGGCGGATCCACGAAGTTGGAGGCATGGCGGCGTGGAGCACAAGCTCGCGAGAGGAGCGCTTCGCGTGGACTCCGTGGGGGACGACGCGCAGTAGTGTGACTCGCCGGCGTCGGCGGCGATGCTGTCGGTGTTGCTCGGCGCCCTCCCCCCTGGGGCCTACGACACGGGCATACAAGGGCAGCGGAAACCCAGGCGGTGGCCACTCGTACCACGGCCTCGACACCTCCTGCCAGGCGCCTTCGTCCCGGCGAAAGAGGATTGGCCGCTTCTTCGGCGGGAGGGGGTCAGGACCCTCTCTGGGGGCCTTTCCCTTCTCCTCAGCTGAAAACCGACGGATCGGTGCCATTGGTGCAAGAGGTAGCAAGGATGAGGAAGAAGAAGAGGAGCAGTAACGGAAAGGGGTGAACTGGCGGAGCTCATGCAGCCCCGTACATATAGTCGGCGAAGGCCAACCGCCGAGCACCATGACCTCAGGTAATCATGACCCGTATCTCTGCATGCAGGAACTTGTCAAGTCGTGTGGTTGTCGAGGCATCGGGGGAAGTGCAGACGCCCACGTCCAATCAACCGCCACGCGGCACCCAAGGCCGCAGGCTGTTAGGGCCCGCGGCGCTTCGCGCTTGCCCCTTCGCTTCTCTGCTAAGCCAAGCCCGCGCGCTCCTTGGGCCCGGGGGCTACTGTCGGCGTTCTGGGAACGGGGGTCCCCAGACTTGCCTGCCTGCGGCCTGCGGCGTGGCTCAGGTGGGGGCCCAGCGCGGCCTATCTTCATCAGCCCAAGCTCAAGATCCTCGCGAGGGGTCAAGCCTCGCGGGGTGGACGACAAGAAGCTTCCTCAAGAGCAGCCTCATCAGGCAGGCTCGCGAGGAGGCGGAGAGATCAATGCAAGGGTACCTCGTGAGGATCCCATGCCACAGGCCATGACGATCAAGGCCAGGCGCGCGCCAGGCAGGCGCCGGCCTGCGCAGGGTCCTTGTTTCCCCTTTGGTGCAAAGGGGGCAAGCATAGGCCAAGGTATCAGGCAAAGGTTATCATTCCGGCGCAACGAGACCAAGACCAGCCGGACGGCCGGACGGAGGTCACCGTGGAGCCCAAAACGGCGTCAACACCAGTGATTTTGGCAGCCGAAGACCACCTTTGGTCAGGATAACTTGTACTAGATGTTCCCCTTCAAAATGGCCAATTGTTGGCGCCCTTCCCGCTCAATTATTCGGGGAGAGGCCCAGGGCCTCTATAAATAGAGCTAGCCTCCACAAAGAGACGAGGAGTAGTAGCAGAGAGATAGAGAGAAGAGTGAGAAGAACCCAGTAGAGACTAAGTAGAACACACCGCGCCAGCTCAAGAACACCCCTCGCGAGGCTGTTCTTCCCTTGTACTGTCCACCATCAGCCCTAGAGGCAATCCACCACACCACACACTGGAGTAGGGTATTACACCAAAACGGTGGCCCGAACCAGTATAAACCTCGTGTCTCTTGTGTTGTTCATCGTTTTCATCTTAGTTCGCATGAGAGGATCAGACGTAGATCGGTAGGGGAGAGATCTCCGCGCGCACCCCAGTGTTCGAACCTCAAGGGTCTACCGGAACCCGAAATCCGACAGTCTCATTGCAGCCTTCCTCAGGAACTAAGTTCTGTGTTTGTGATCCATGAACAGTTACTACCACACATTGGGTTCCGGGCGCTCCAAGATCTCTCGACTTATTAATCATCTCGATCTATGTCCAGGAGTTGCAACTAGTTTCTGGTGTTTGTAGGTAGTGTTAGTAGTCTACCAAGTGGCACCCGGTATAGGTGGGCTTGGGATAGACTAGCCACAGTGGCCCGGTGTACCAAGTGGCACCCAGATGGTGGGCTTGGGAACCCTGCTCACATCGTTTGGGGCCGTGAGCGACACCCCGGTCGGATCTCCTTGCGGATGGAACCCGAATAGGCCATAAACCTGGACGAGAGACTTGTGTGATTAGTTAGGTCGTGGCCGACTCCCTCACCAGGCTTCCGCTTGAAGGTTGCCGAGATACACGTCGTGTAGATGGTGGTAAGTGGCGAGTGCGTGTGTGAAGAAGTACACCCCTGCAGGGTTATCATTATCTATTCGAATAGCCGTATTCCTTGGATATGGAAACTTCGACCCCTTGCATAGTTCATAGAGAAGTGAAAGTGGATACTCTAAAATGCGCAAGGTAAGTGTGAGTGCTATGGATGGCGTTCTCGCAGGGAGACGGGAGTGGATCCATAGTGGTGTATTGGTATGGTGAATTTGTGGACTCATGTACGCCACCTCAAAAGAGTTACTTGCAGTCATAGTTCAGGTTAGCCACTGAGTCAAAGCTGGCTTGCTGCAGTCAAACTCCACAACCCCTTTTGATACTGATGCATATGTAGATAGTTCTGATGTACGTCTTGCTGGGTACATTTGTACTCACGTTTGCCTATTTTATGTTTTTGCAGAGAGACGTCGGTCTCACTAGTAGTTCTGCGTGGACTTCGACGTTTAGCATGTTACCTCAGCTACGATCTTGTACCCTTGGGAGGGTCTTGTAGATAGTCAGGCTTCTCAGCCTTCTTCATTTGTAGTTGTCTGTACTCATACAAGTTAAGCTTCCGCATGTGCTTGTTGCTTTTATGCTCTGTATGTGGGGTCATGAGACCCATGTTTGTAATATCTCGCTCCTCGGAGCCTAATGAATAAATACTCTGAGTCATTGAGTCTTGTTGTGATGCCATGTTGTATTTGCACATATCGAGCATATTGTGTGTATGATTGAAATGCTTGGTAGGTGTGGGATCCGACAACCTAGTTGTTTATCCTTGGTAGCCTCTCTTATGGGGAAATGTAGTCTTGTGCTTCCATGAGCCATAGTAATCCGCTACAGCCCGGTTCACCGGAGTCCTGCTAGCCCAGTTACTACTGCTCCGGAACACTTAGACTGGCCGGCATGTGATCCACTTTGTTCCTGTGTCTGTTCCTCTGGGGAAATGTCACGCGGTGATTCCGGAGTCCTACTAGCCTGCTACAGCCCGGGTTCCCGGAGTCCTGTTAGCCCAGTTGCTACAGCCCGAATTCACACGTTGATGACCGACACGTTCGAGACTGGGTCATGTATGCATGTCCCCGTAAGTTAGTGCTACTTTGTGTTCACGACTAGTCATGTCAGCCCGGGTTCTCTGTCATATGGACGCTAGCGACACTATCATATACGTGAGCCAAAAGGCGCAAACGGTCCCGGGCCATGGTAAGGCGACACCCGTGGGAATACCGTGCGTGAGGCCGCAAAGTGATATGAGGTGTTACCGGCTAGATCAATGTGACCCAGAATCGGGGTCCTGACAGCTTTGGTATCAGAGCCAGGTTGCCTGTAGGATTACCAAGCCAAACTGGTCGAAGTGGAGTCCAGAAATGCTTTAGTTATATAAGGGAATTGATTGTGGATGGGAACGTAAGGTTCTTTTTACTCCTTATCCTCATGACCTTCTGATCTGAGTCATCTTATCTTTTCTACGGGGTTAAGAACTAGGCTTCTCTTCTATCTCTCAGGATGACGTGTTACTAAACTGTAGTTGCCTAGGATTGTTGGATTTAAGCCCCAATTCAGTTTCTACTACTTCCGTGTGTTCATAGTTGGTCTCGGAACCTTGATATTGTGTTGATAAGTGGTTATGCCACCAATTTGCAGGTTGTCTCAAATCTTTTTAAGCATTTACAGCCGTTATGCTATCCGAGTCATCCCAGGTTTCTAAAGAGTCTGATGCATCTGCAAATCCCTTCTTCCCGTTCCTGATGTCCTTTTGGGCCGGATTAAGCACACTAATCGGTGAGTTGAGGTACTCTATTGCCTCGGCATATATGTTGGAGCTGTTATTATGACACTAGGGTATCTTAGAGTTAGTAATCTAGCCATGTTTGGTGTTCCCAGTGTGATGATTCTGGCCACCATTCTCGAAAGCATCTCGTGATGTTATTTAGTTAGTAGGTATTCTACTCCTAGGTTTTGAACCCGAGATTCACCCTACTTCATGTTGTTAGTATTTGCTAGTTCCCTTAAGATATTAGTAACCTTGTGATAGTCCTCGGGGTCTGTGGTATATCGTTCTTCCAATACCATGAGCCAATATGGCAGAAGTTATTTGAACGAAAAGATCACAATCAGAGTACTCTTGAGGAGTTCTCCATTCGTAATTGTGACTCTGCCAGTCCTACCTCTCTGCATGGGTTATGCAGAAGAAACATGTTGAACTTGGTTCGATATACTAATCTATGCATCCACAAATCAGAAAGTTATATGTTCCTTGAGTTGACCCTCCTCAGCTGTATTCCGACCCTAGTCTATCAATTGATAGTCAGGAATAGTTGTGCATTCGTGTTCATCGATGCCTATTATTCTTGTGGTCCGTCAAGCCATTCTATTCCAGAATGACTAGGAGAAACAAACTCCAGTACCTCGTCCACATCTAGGATTGGGTCAAAACAATTGTATTCCGTAGATCAAAATTCCAATCCATCTTTTGCTCTGCTCTACCTTGGGGTGTTACCATCTTTATGTCAGGAGTGTCATGAGAATTGCACCACCTCTTATGAATTCTTGATGCAATAATACTTCTTGCCATCATTGTTCATTCCTCGGTTCCGTGTTATTGTAACCGGAATGCCGACAAGTGTACTGTGATGTGTGAAATCAATACTCCTAGCAACCAGTTACTTGGTAGTAAATGGACAATATTCTCATTCTTAGCATGTTGGTTATTGAATCATCATTCTAAGATAGATTGTGCTACCTAGACCATTTTCCCGGCGTACCCTTCGATCTTTGAGCTAGGGTTGAATCCCTTGCTTTTCTGATCATGTCGTCCTGCCCTGAAAAGCGAGATTGTTCTCGAGCTTAGTAACATATCGGTGGTTCGTGATTTTCCGAATATCTTCTCGGAAGTGTTACCAGGTTGTCACCTGACCGCTATGTTGAGTTCATGATCAAGTTGGTTTCTTGTAAACCACTCCTTCTCCAAGAATCCGTGTTGGATACCCCTGAGCTAGTTGGTTAAGCTAAACAACAACTTGGAGAGTTGGAAGATAAAATCTTAACAAATTTTGTTCGTTTCAAAGGGATATCTTTGTGTGGTGTGTTAGTTGAAGAAAGATGATATCTTCATCGATTGATCCCTGTGATCAGTTGTTGGACCTATTGTCTTATCAAAACTTTGACTTGAGTATGGGCTATCGTCAAGTCAAATCAGAACCAACGATGTTCATAATGTTGTCTTACTCGTGGTTGATCCCTCGAGCATACATCATTACATCTTTTGATCTGAACAATGCTGTCACCGTGTTCACATAATGGTGGAAGTCCAGTGATATGGAAATTTCGATGAGTTGCTGTTGAGCCCATCAGCAACATTTTGTCTCCCCTATGATTCATGTTGAACATTACACTAGTATTGGAAACTTTGTAAGCATTGCCTTCATGTTCTGCTCATGAGGTATACGTTTGGATGAAAGGAGTGACTTCCTCTAATTCACGTGCATTTGATGAAAGTTGCCGCCGTGAATTCGAGAAATCTTGTTTTTTTGCCTCCTCTGGAATCATCCCAAGTTAGTCATGCATATGTGCGAAGTATTATGTGGTTTGGAGACTTGCAACCTCCATTCTATATGTATTCCTAGCACACCAAGCCACTGCCTAATTTGCTCGCGGGAAAGGAGTTGCTATGCGAATACTAGTTTGTGCACAAGATTCCAATATCCTCGATGATGGTTCCCGACCCGAACTCGGTAGTGTTTTATTGTAAGACTTCCATGTGGTCATGCTT
This sequence comes from Triticum urartu, assembly GCF_003073215.2. Classification (NCBI taxonomy): domain Eukaryota; kingdom Viridiplantae; phylum Streptophyta; class Magnoliopsida; order Poales; family Poaceae; genus Triticum; species Triticum urartu. The sequence goes on along the minus strand of NC_053022.1, from coordinate 439,152,685 downwards.
GTCTAGGACAATGTGTTCACATGCGTTCAGCAGAAACAGCTCATGTTTTGGAGCTTACTACCATAGTTCATTTCCTGAGAATCTCGCAACATCATCTTGTCGGGTTGTGTTGCAAACTTTCTTTTCCAGACACGTTGTCTGAATTATTCCGTTACCAACCAGATCTGAATCTTAGGCAGATATGATGGTTGGAACTTCTTCTAAGAGCTATGATATGGGTTCCAGTGAGGTGGACACACCTAGTTGGAAGCACTGTTATTGTAGTATCTGGATTAAGCCATTTGGTCACTTCCCATGAGGATTTCGCATGACTTATTCTAGAAGTTGTTCCTTATGGATTTTGTGCTCACGAAGTCCGACCTTTACTGGATGGCCATGTTGATGCTTTTAAGCATGACCGTGGTAGCTAGAACATCAAGGAGAACATTATAAGCAGAGTGCTAAATGTCTGTCGGTCGATCATCCAGGTTCTGTTCCTTGGCATTGCTAAGGACAAATCTGAGAAAGTGTTGTCTTCCTTTGCATCTGCATCGTCCATCACTATTCATCACGGTAGTATGATGTGTTTCCAGGATCCGTGGCATGGATGTTGGTAGCACCTTGATGAATATGGAAATGCTCAAGTTCTTGAGAGCACGCTCAGACACTAGGTTATATCTTCGGTATCAGTCGGATTGTGCCTTCCATTTGCCGATTGTTCTATAACCATAGTTCCATTCCAAAACTGAGTATGCCATTTCTTTGAATTCCTTCAAACAACCGTTTGTGAATTGCCATTAGCCTGGTATGAAGAGCTTCAATGATCCTTTCCGATAGAGTTTCTTTCTGTCATCAACGTGTTGGATGAAGATCTCGAAAGCAAAGACATCAAGATCAATTTGATGCAATGAATCAACACCTTCAAGAATGCAGTGGATCATGAAGATTGTGTTAGCTTTGTGTCCCCTTTGTCTTCTTACCTCACGTCTTGAATCTCGGGATGAGATTCCTGTTTAGTTGGGGTGAGTTGTTACAGCCCTAGACTTGATTGTAATTAGGTTCATCAGCATCCATGCATCATGTCTAAATTCCAGTGAAATTTGAATTGAGGGAATTCTCAAGCCTCGGAAAAATCCTTTTAAAAAAAGGGGCAAGAACCCTTAAACTTGCATTCAGTGAAAACAAAATGGCCTTCATTAATGTTTGATAATTTTGGCAAGGGTTTGGATCCAAACCAAAAATATTGAACATTTTTAAGGAATTATTTTGGCACTGAATTTAAATCATTATTGTATTTGAATTTGGAATTATATTCATAATATATGGGATATATTTTCAAATAACTTTGAAATGTTTCATGTGTTGTTGGAAAAGTCCATCTAGCTACATAAATTATTCAGAGGATATTTGGCACTGTTTTGAATTCGTTTAAATTTGAAAACAGTGGCAAAGTAAAAAAAACAGAAAGAAGAATAATAAAAGGCAGAAGCTTACCTGGGCCACTGCTGGCCTGGCACTGTGCCGGCCCAGCCGACTGGCCAGCGCCAGTCACCCCCTACCTCGCGCCAGAAGGCAGGGGCGCGTGCTCATCGTGCGCTGGCCACGCGCCGGGCCACCTCCTGGTTCCCACCGCTGCCCCAACGCGCCTGTAAGCGCCACGCATCCCCCCAGACCTCTCCCACTCCTCCCCGTGTTTTCCCTCCTCTCCCTCGCTCTCTCCCGCGATGGACAATGCAGCAATGGAAGCACCGCCCTGAACCACCACGGCCATAGCCACCCCCTCGCCTCCTTTTCATGACCACGACCTCCTCTGTACTCCTCTATGCCTCTCCGTCGAGCCATGCTTCGCCGAAGGCCCTGAGACGTCGCCATCGACGCCGTTTCGACCTCTGCACCGACGGCCGTCGTCGCATGATTCGCCGCCTCCGGAGCGTCCCTGAGCCTGCTGACCACCCCCTCAAACCTGCTATGAGCTCCTGCTCCTCCCCCCTTGCTCACCCCCTCCGTTCTGGTCCGTTAGCCGCCGCCCCGCGAAACCGAGCTCTGGCCATCGCCATGGCCAGCGAGCCTGATGCTCCTGAGCTCCTCCGCTCACCCAGTAGCACCCTCCTGCTCACCGTGCTTCCAGGATCCGAACGCACGCACCGGCTCCTCACGCCGTGCTCCGTAGCCCCGCGCCCGCACACCTCCGAGCTCCGGCCGCCGCCTAGCTCGCCGCCATTGCTATTTTCGACGACCTCAGTCCCTCCCGCTTGCGTATATGGATGCGGCCGAGCACCCCGCAATGCATAGGTTCCCTCCGCCGCGTGAATGGTCGCCGAAATAGAGATTCCGACAAGCCACCGCCGTCCTGTAAGGTTGCCGGCGACTTGATCCAGTGGTGCTAACGTGGCAGTGGTTAGATTAGGGCCTAATCACTTCTTAGTTAACCTCTTAGTCAATGACAGTGGGCCGCTCCCTGCTAACAGCTCTAATTTAGGTTAATTATAACCCTGCTAGTCAACTGAGTCAATGCCACGCAGGCCCCACGGGTCAGGTCTGACCTGAGCAACCCCGTTGACCTGCTGAAGTCAGCATGAGGTCATGCTGATGCAATAAATGATTTTCTGGATTATTTCTATTTTGGAAATTCCAAAAAATTAGCAAAACTTCAAAAAATCATAGAAATTAATCTATAACTCCAAATGAAATAAGTTATAGATGGAAAATGATCAGAAATATCCAATCTATCCATCTGTATCATTTTCATGCATGTTAGAAGAACTTATAGGTGCTGAATAGGGCAAATCATATGTTTGGCATTTGAATATCCACATATGGAGTTTGAATTTGAATCTTGGGTTCAAACCAACTTCATTTAACCTGTTGCTAGTTGCATTAGAACTTCATTTAACCTGTTGCTAGTTGCATTAGCTCAATCAACAGCATATTGCCATGTCATGATCATGCATCATATTGTGCATTGCATTGATTGTGTTTCCTCTCTGTTGCCGATATTTGTTCCCCCGCAGTAGATGTTGATCCGGCGATGTGATCGATGACACCGATGAAGAACTATACTATCTTCAGAAGTGCCAGGCAAGTAAAACCCCCTTGTTCATTCCGATACAATCCCACTCTCTCGCTCCTCCTCTCTTTTACTACATTAAGACAACACCGATTCAACTGTTACATGCTGCAGTTGTTGAACCCCTTTCCTATGCATGACCTGTCATTACCACAGTAAGTAGATGAAACCCACTAGCATGAGTAGGAGTTGTTTGAGCCTTGATGTGCCTACTCATTCATGATTGTTTGTCATGCCTGCTACTGCTTAGAGTTGAGTCAGGTCCAATTCATCGGGGATGAATTGGAATGGTGATGAACATGTCCTACCGTTGAGAGCTAAGTGTGTGAACACGATTTGGTAAAGGTAGCAGTGAGAGGCCATGTAGGAGTACATGGCGGGTTGTCTAATTGTAGTCGTCCTCAGGAACTGAGTTCTGTGTTTGTGATCCATGAACAGTTACTACCACACATTGGGCTCCGGGCGCTCCAAGCTCTCTCGACTTATTAATCAACTCGATCTCTGTCCAGGAGTTGCAACTAGTTTCTCGTGTTTGTAGGTAGTGTTAGTAGTCTACCAAGTGGCACCCGATACAGATGGGCTTGGGACAGACTAGGCACAGTGGCCCAGTGTACCAAGTGGCACCCGGATGGTGGGCTTGGGAACCCTGCTCACATCGTTTGGGGTCGTGAGCGACACCCCGGCCGGATCTCCTTGCGGATGGAATCCGAATTGGCGATAAACCTGGACGAGAGACTTGTGTGATTAGTCAGGTCGTGGCCGACTCCCTCACCAGGCTTCCGCTTGAAGGTTGCCGAGATACACGTCGTGTACATGGTGGTAAGTGGCGAGAGCGTGAGTGAAGAAGTACACCCCTGCAGGGTTATCATTATCTATTTGAATAGCCGGATTCCTCGGATATGGAAACTTGGACCCCTCACATAGTTCATAGACAAGTGAAAGTGGATACTCTAAAATGCGCAAGATAAGTGTGAGTGCTATGGATGGCGTTCTCACTCATGAGTTTGTGGACTCGTGTGCGCCACCTCAAAAGAGTTACTTGCAGTCGTAGTTCAGATTAGCCACTGAGTGAAAACTGGCTTGCTACAGTCAAACTCCACCACCCTAATGCATATGTAGATAGTTCTGATGTAAGTCTTGCTGGGTACATTTGTACTCATGTTTGCCTATTTTATGTTTTTGCAGAGAGACGTAAGTCTCACTAGTTGTTTCGCGTGGACTTCGACGTTTAGCATGTTACCTCAGCTACGATCTTGTACCCTTGGGAGGGTCTTGTAGATAGTCAGCCTTCTCAGCCTTCTTCATTTGTAGTTGTCTGTGTCGGATTTCGGGTTCCGGCAGACCCTTGAGGTTCGAACACTGGGGTGCGCACGGAGATTTCGCCTCCTACCTGCCTGCACCCCTCCGCCTTGCTAGGATCTAAATTAAGGAAAGAACAACACAAGAGACATAGGATTTATACTGGTTCGGGCCACCGTTGTGGTGTAATACCCTACTCCAGTATGTGGTGTGGTGGATTGCCTCTTGGGCTGATGATGATGAACAATACAAGGAAGAACAGCCTCGCGAGGGTCTGTTCTTGGCTGGGGCGATGAACTGTTGGGAGGAGATCAGTCGCCCTTCTCTCTCTGTCTATCTGATCTAAACCCCTCTCTCAAGATTCTCCTTCTCTGAACCCCTTAGCTCTCTTTCTCTGTGTGTTTCCCTGTCCTACGGGTGGCTGATCCTATTTATAGAGCCCCTGGTCCTCTTCCCAAATATCGAGCGGGAAGGGAGCCAATAATGGCGGGCTAATTTGAAGGGGGACAACTAGCACTAGCTATCTTGACAAAAGTAGTCTTCGCCTGCGCAAAGCTCTGGTGATGACGCCGTCTTGGGCTCCACGGTGACCTTCGTCTCGTAGTCCTCCTGGTCTTGGTCTCGTTGCACTGAAATGGCAACCTTTGCCTGATGCCTCGGTACTCCGCGGCTGCGCTTGCCCCCTTTGCACCAAAGAGGAAAGGAGGACATTGCGCGGGCTGGCACCCGCCTGGCGCCCTTCGCCGTCATGGCTTGCGTCACGGGCACCTCGTGAGGTACCCCGCCTTGATCTCTCCGCCTCCTCATGAGCCAGCCTGACGAGGCCGTGCCTGAGGAACCTCCGCGTCGTCCGCCCCGCGAGGCTTGGCCCCTCGCGAGGGTCTCGGGTTTGTGTTAGTGAAGATGGGCCACGCTGGGCCCCCCTTTGAGCCACGCCCCAGGCCGCAGGTAGGCAAGTCTGGGGACCCCCATTCCCAGAACGCTGACAGTAGCCCCTGGGCCCAAGGCGCGCCCGAACTTGGCCGTGCAGGGAGGCGGAAGGGCAAGAGCGAAGCGCCGCGGGCCCTAACAGTCTGTGGCCTTGGGCGCCGCGTGGCGGTTGATTGGACGTGGACGCCTTAGCAACCGTGCGAGTTGATTAAGGAGCGGCACCCACCTAGGCTTTGCTCCTTGCTTTCCCCGGTTGCTGCTCAGATCCCATTTCTTGCGCCTCTCCTTCCTTCCTCCAAAATTTCCAGATCCGCTCCGACCGTGTGACCTAGGAAGCCATGGCGCCTCGCTAGCCCCCGGCCGTAGCTTGGTACTCGTCCGCCCTGGACCCGCCGAACGTGTCGGAGGCGAGCCTTGCCCCGTTGTGCCGGATGGCGACGGCGCGGGGCGTCAACAAGGCGAAGGTGTTTGAAGCCGGCTCCGCCACCCCTAAGGGTCAAGGGAGCACCTTCTATCCGCTCTTCGTATGTGCCATTGGTGCTGGCCTGGTGCCTCCCTTCTCCGAGTTCTTCTTCTCTGTCCTCCGCCACTATAAGCTGCAAGCCCTGCATCTCCACCCCAACTCCGTCCTTCTCTTGGCAATCTTCGCCTATTACTGCGAGGCTCACGTAGGGGTGCAGCCCTCAGTGGCCTTGCTGCGCCACTACTCCTACCTCCGGACCTCTCGCGGTACTGCTTCCGCGTGCGCGAGCTTCGTCGTGTACGGTGGCGCCATTGCCATTTCGAACCCCGGGAAAAGGATTGAGGGCTTCAGGAGCAAGTGGGTCTTGGTGGATGCTGGGCGCATCCACCCTCGGCTGATCTTGCCAATGGAGCAGCCCACGAGCTCTAGCAATTGGGGTCGAGCGGAGCTCACGGACCCCCGCGCGAAGCTGATGTTGGAGAAGATGGACGCGGATCTGAGGCCGGCCAATATGGCGGCGGCGAAGCTGACCGGTGCATCGCTGCTGAGGGAATTCCTGGAGCACCAGCTGGCTCCGCTTCGGCAGTACTCACTTCCGATGTGGTGGCCCCGTCCGAGCCCCGCGGCCTTAGCCGATGGTGATCTGGCTGCTGTCCTCCAATCTCTGGTCGGGCGATGTGGCGAGGTCGGTGGGCGCTCCTACGCCCTTGTTCCTTCGCGACAACTAGGAGCAGGTAGTGGAGTCCATGCCCGTCTTCAACGGGGATGGGCCCGTGTCCATGGAAACTCCCGAGGAACTGGTGGACGTGCCCTCCGACGACTCCGGTGAAGAGGAGGAAGGAGGGGATCGGGGAAAAGGGCCTGACTCCGAGGCGATTGACAGAGAGTCGAGGGCTCCCCTCCCCCGGCGCAGGTCCCGTGTTCTGCACCTCTCTCCAAGCGGTGACGACGAGGATGACGATGAAGATGATGACGAGCAGGACGGCGGGAGCTCACCCCCGATCCCGAAGAAGGACAGGACCGGGCTGATCTCCCGAGGGTCTGCCCCGGCCCCAGGGAGGACCGCAGATGCACCTTCCGCCTCCAAGCTTCCCGAGGTTGACCCTTCCAGCCGGCTGTCAGGCTTCAAATTTGGCCGGAGGCTGCTTGAGCTCGATGGCAACGACCCGTAAGCATTCGATTCCTGTCTTTATCTCTTGCTCTGCTTCTGAGGCTTGACGTCCGCATCTCTTGGATAGGCTGGCGCTCGCAGCAAAGAAGCCGAAGGGGGCTCCCGAGGTTCCATCCGTGGCAGCGCTCCTGCCCGCGAAGGAGGGTGACCGCGACGCACAGGCTTCTCCTGCCCGGTCGTCCTCGCGAGGCCTGGCTAAGCCGGCTGGGGCGAGCTCAGCCCCCACGGCCCAAGTGGCTCCCAAGGTGCTCTCACCTGTCGCCGCCACCACAGCTGTCGAGGCGCGGCAGACTCCGCCTCAGGATGCTGCGGCCGCGCCGCCGCCTTCTCCTCCTACTCCACCGGCTGCTGTCTCTCCAACTCCTTCTGCCGTTCTAGATTGTGCTGTTGCTGAGCTGGACCGACTGCGGCAGGACCTTCTTGGCGCTGACCCCTGCTTGGTGGCCGGGCGCTTGGAGCTGGCTTCAGGATGGGTTCGCTCCGGCGCTTCGATTCGGGCGGCGCTAGTCCAGGCCTCGACAGCGTGCGACGAGGAGAAGCAGGCCGTCCTTGAGGCGAAGGCTGCTCGTGACGCAGCCCTGGGGGAGGTGGTCGACGTCCGTGGACGTTGCAAGGCGCTGGAGGGCGAACTGCAGATTTGCAGGATGAGCTCGCGAACGAGGTCCGCCTTCGCCAAGAGCAGGAAGAAGGCGTGAAGGCTCGCGAGGCGGCTCTCGAGGAGAGGGAGGTCAAGCTCAAGAAACACCGCGACCGCCTAGGCGCGCTGGAGCAGGAGTTGGGGGTGAGGAAGGCCAAGCTGGACGACGAGGCCCTGGTTCTTGCCGAGGACCGCGTGGCCTTCACGGAGATGGAGGCGAGGGCTCGCTCCTCACTGAGGATGCTTTACGACAGCGGCCTGGAGAGCCCAGTGGCTGGCTCCGAGGACGGCCCCGCCAAGCTGCTTCCCTTCCTTGTTCACGCTCTTGAAGATGTTGCCCTTGGCCTTGGCCCCACGGCCGAGGCCGAGGCGCGTGTCCTATCTTCTGCAGCACTGACGCGGGTCCTCACCCACCTCTACCTTCGCGATCCCAGTGTCGACCTCGACAGCCTGCTGGAGCCGGTGAGCGGCGAGGGTGCCGCTGCCGCTGCTGAGGCCGTGAAGGGTCGCGTAGAGGCCCTGCTGGGGAAGTTCTGGGCCTTCGGCACCAAGCCGAAGCAAGGCGCTGCCGACTCCACCGCTCCGTGAGGCGTGCCCAATCCGCGCTGCTCCACCGCCGACAAGTGACTCCGTCGCGCCTCCTGTCCTGCTTTTAATTCCTGCACATGTACCATGCCTCAGGGAGGCATTTAAACTTGCGTTTGGCATCGAGATAACAATGTGGACTGTAATATTTGCTTTTGAATTCCTTGATATTTGCGCTTTTCCTTCCTACTTGCTTATGTTCTACGCCGGCAGAGCCCGGCCCCGCGCATGCCTCACCCAGCGTTGGTCCCGACCGGAAACCAGGACGGGGCCAAGGAGTGAGGGGCCACGTGACAAGTTAGGCTCCTGAGTCGCGATGCTCAGGAGTCCCCCTTGGAGCACGAACAACAAGTAGGTAGGTGTGATGCGGGTGGATCTACCGTTCTACGTCTGCAGGGCCCGGCCGCGCGCGTGCCTCACCCAGCGTTGGTCCCGACCGGAAACCAGGACGGGGCCACGGAGTGAGGGGCTACGTGACCAGTTAGGCTCCTGAGTCGCGATGCTCAGGAGTCCCCCTTGACGCTCAAACGGCCTTCGTACCTTGGCTCCGCTCGGGGAGAGACGCGCGGCGAACCAGGCCCGGGGGGACCTGGCTGGGCGGCGTGCGTCTGGGTGTGACCCGTGCCCAGCCCCCGTGCCCAGCCCCCTCACGCGGCACTCCCGAGGGGAGGCGTTACAATGAGGCTAGACACTGAGCTCTGGGCTCCCTGAGGTTGATGCGGCCCAGGGGCCACCCTCAGTTGTTTATCACCAGCGCGGAGCATAGCGCTACCGTATGTGTACGGGCATAGCCGCTCCTCAGCAGTGTCGTCAGCCAGCGCGGAGCATGGTGCTTCCACTGGTACGTGGGAGGGGGCCCCCCTCCAGGAGGATCCCCCGGGGCGTGTACAGCCCCGCCCTAACACGTGGCTGGCACGGTAGGGCCTGGCGAGGTGTATCTGGGCACCCGTGAGCCAGCGCGGGACTCACGGGGCCTACCTCTAGGCGGGTTGCGCCTGGCACTGGGCCTTATCTTGTGATGCGTTCCTGCAAATTTGGTTAGATGTCGGCACTCTACGTCCTCGGGTCCCGGCCCTCGAGCTGGTCTTAGCCGTCGCTGGTATGCCACGTCGCGATGCCATGGACAAGGCTAGAGGGTGAGGGCTGGAGAGCCAGTGAGAGCCCTGAGTCGCGATGCTCAGGTACCCCCCTTTAACGTGCAAGTGGTCGGCATGGAGAAGAAAAGGTGCCGTGGACCGGCATCAAATAATCAAGCATGGTGGGTCTAACGCATAATCGGAAATAAACGCAAACGGGATACATGCCACTGGGGCTGGCCCGAGCGGCTTGGGGATCATGCAGCCTGAGGGGCGCCCCCAACAAGGTAAGCTAACAACATGGAATAAAAAATGGATACACGCCGCAGGGACGGACCCACGCGGCCTGGAAATAATGCAGCCATGGGGGGGCGCTCCCAACTGGAAGTAAAACTAGAAAGGTGTTACCCGATGATGTTGAGGACGAAGGAGCATTGATGTAGCAGGCTCGGTGGGCTGCGGGAGCCGATCCTCACGAGCCCCCAGGCCCAGGGGCCTCGGGAGGCTCGGAGGCGCTGGCGGCTCCTCATGGGCCATCTCCATCCCTGCCAGTGCAGCGGAACGCCTGGCCTATCGTGCCTCTGTGATGCCCCTCATGAGGCGCTGGTACGCGTCAGCCGCGCTCGGCAAGCCGTAAGACATGCGAACGTAGCTGTGGGGTGGGCCTCCGCAGTGCCCCACTTGCGAGGGCCAGAGGCGCTCCGAAGAGGCGACTCGGTTGAGCCCTGGTATGTTGATGCAAACGCGCAGCCCACCATCCTCGCCTGGATGGGGAGCCACTGCTGGCAGGCGGCGGCCGCCTTTCATGACTCTTGACTGCTGTAGCTCCTGAATGGCCTTGCTGACGAACTCCTGAGGGTCTGGATCACCTTGCCTTGCTCCTTCTTGAGGGAAACGTGCTTCGAAACACGCCTCCATGTGGTGCCCAAGCGCCTCCCTCGTGACCCTAGCTAGGTCAGTGGCCCTCCAGGGGAGAGCCCCCGAGCCCTACGTGAGGAGGGCGCTGGGCGCGCTTTCCTATGTGATGGAAGGAGGTTCCCCCTGGGCAGGCACGGACCTGAGCGGCCTGCCTCCTGAGTGGTCGGGCCGGACGATGTCTTCTTCTTAGGGGTGGTCTCGGGAGGCCTCCTGCTTCCACGATCCGGGTCTTCCAGCGACGCGGCCTGAAAGGCTCGTTCCAGGGAACACACCGCGTCCTTCTCTTCACAGGGCACCGTGATGACTCCACCACTTCCTGGCATCTTGAGGACGTTGTAGCCGTGGTGAGTTATGGCCATGAACTTGGCCAGCGCTGGGTACCCAAGGATGGCATTGTACGGCAGGCGAATGTGGGCGACGTCGAAGTCGATGAGCTCGGTGCGGTAGTTGTCGCGTGCCCCGAAGGTGACAGGGAGGCGGACCTTCCCAATCGGGACCGTGGAGCCGTCGGTGATACCAGAGAAAGGCTTGGTTGGCTGAAGCTGGCTGTAGGGCACTTGGAGGTTGTTGAATGTTTCCATGGACAGGACGCTGAGCCCCGCCCTGCCATCGATGAGGGTCTTGGTGACCACCACGTTGCTGATGATTGGGGAACAAAGCATCGGGAGGACTCCAGCTATAGCCGCACACTTGAGCTGATCTGCCGAGCTGAACGTGATGGCGCACGCCGACCACCTGAGAGGGCGCGTGGTTCGAGCCTGGGGAGGACTGCGTTCACCTCGCGGGCGAACTGCTTGAAGATGCGCTGAGAGGCTGGGGCTTGTGCCCCGCCCAGGATGCAGGCGATTGCGCGCGGCTCCTGGAAGCCCCCAGCCCCCTCGTCCTGGTGGCGGTCCTCGTTTCTCCTTGGCTGTGGCGGCAGCGGTGGGAGGCCTGCGTTGCCTTGCGGGCGATCCTCGCGAGGCTGATCCCTCCAGTCCCCCTCGCGAGGCTGATCCCTCCAGCCTCCCTCGCGAGGCGGGTCTTGCCAGCGATCCTCGCAAGGTTGGTCGCGCCACCCTTGGCGCGGGCCACGGTCTTCCCAGCGTCCTGCGTTCCTTCCTCCTCCTCGGCCGTAGCTCCGGTCACTGCGGTCAGGGCGACGGCCGATCCTTCCTTCTCGCACGGCTCGGAGCTCTTGACATTCATTGGTGTTGTGGGTGTGGAGGTCGTGGTACACACAGTACCGGCCGCCCTTGGAAGGTTCGGGCTGATCTCTGCCTCGCTTGGTGTCTGGTTCTGCCGCGAGCACGGCAGCCCCCTTGCGCTTCACATCCTTGGCCTTGGGCTTCTTCTCTTCTGGGTCTGCGGCAGGCAGCTCGAGGAGGGAGAGACGCCCTTCCTCGGCCCTAGCGCACTTGGTTGCCAGGTTGAACAGCTCCAAGGAAGTGCACAGGTCTTCATGCATCGCCAGCTCCTCCTTCATCTTGACGTCGCGCACGACGTCGGAGAAGGCCAAGATGATGGCCTCCTCGGTCACCTTGGGAATCTTGAGGTGCGCGTTGTTGAAGCGCTGGATGTACTTCTGCATGGTCTCCCCGGTCTGTTGCTTGATGCGGCGCATGTCGCTTACGGCGGGTGGCCGGTCGCGAGTGCCTTGGAAGTTGGCGATGAAGCGGGTGCGCATCTCGTCCCAGGAGGAGATTGTGCCTGGAGCCAGGTTCAGGAGCTAGGTGCGGGCCCCATCCTTGAGTGCCATGGGGAACCAGTTCGCCATGACCTTCTCGTCTCCGTTGGCAGCTTCGATGCCCAGCTCGTAGAGCTGGAGGAACTCCGCAGGGTCAGCCGTGCCGTCGTAGCAAGGAGGCAAGTCCGGCTTGAACTTGCCGGGCCACGCGACGCTGCGTAGCTCGGCGGTGAAGGCGCGGCAGCCTGCTGTGGCCACGGGAGGTCTTGGATGCCGGGGAGCTTGGTCTTGCATATGCCCACGCGCTGCAGCTGGGAGCAGCGCGGGGTCTTGACGGGCGGGAGCAGGAGCATGGTCGCAACGTGCTGGAGCAGGGAGCGCCCTGGCAGCTTCTTGCGGGCGAGGGACTTCTTGACAGCTCTGCTCTTGCTGCGCTGGCGCCTGACGGAGCGGGTTCCGCCCAGGGGCCACACGCCTTGGATCCATGGCGCCTTCCTGAGGAGGAGGCAGTCGGGGCGCCGCCGGAGCTTCATTGCCCGCGCGGGGCAGGGTGCAGTGCAGCGGAACGGTCGGCGCAGGAGAGCACCCTGCGGCGCAGACGAGCTCGGCGACGCAGTCGAGCCATTCTTCGTAGACGTCGTCGACAGGGCGGTAGCGCAGGAGCTCGTTCGCCGCGGTGAGTGCAGCTCGAGCCTCCAGGGGCGCGCGGAGCGCGCGGGACGAAGAACCAGCTGGGGTGAGCGAGGGAGTTGCGGTGCGGCCGTCTTGCCGCACGGACGGATGCTGGGACGATGCTTGCCGCTCGTCCCCCGCCGGGCCGGTGGCGGCGTTGACGGCAGGTGACGGGGAACGGCGAGGGCACCCGCCGACAGGGGCCGTCTGGGCGACGCGGGAAGCGAGCGCGGCCCAGCGCTCGGCGCGGGCCCGACGAGCGTCAGACATGGGCGTGATGGTTGGAGGAGAACGGGGTGGTGGAAGACGAATCCCGGCGCACCCCTACCTGGCGCGCCAAATGTCGGATTTCGGGTTCCGGCAGACCCTTGAGGTTCGAACACTGGGGTGCGCGCGGAGATTTCGCCTCCTACCTGCCTGCACCCCTCCGCCTTGCTAGGATCTAAATTAAGGAAAGAACAACACAAGAGACACATGATTTATACTGGTTCGGGCCACCGTTGTGGTGTAATACCCTACTCCAGTGTGTGGTGTGGTGGATTGCCTCTTGGGCTGATGATGATGAACAATATAAGGAAGAACAACCTCGCGAGGGTCTGTTCTTGGCTGGGGCGATGAACTGTTGGGAGGAGCTCAGTCGCCCTTCTCTCTCTCACTATCTGATCTAAACCCCTCTCTCAAGAGCCTCCTTCTTCGAACCCCTCAGCTCTCTGTCTCTGTGTGTTTCCCTGTCCTGCGGGTGGCTGATCCTATTTATAGAGGCCCTAGTCCTCTTCCAAAATATCGAGAGGGAAGGGAGCCAACAATGGCAGGCTAATTTGAAGGGGGACAACTAGCACTAGCTATCCTGACAAAAGTAGTCTTCGCCTGCGCAAAGCTCTGGTGATGACGCCGTCTTGGGCTCCAGGGTGACCTCCGTCTCGTAGTCCTCCTGGTCTTGGTCTCGTTGCACCGAAATGGCAACCTTTGCCTGATGCCTCGGTACTCCGCGGCTGCGCTTGCCCCCTTTGCACCAAAGAGGAAAGGAGGACACTGCGCGGGCTGGCACCCGCCTGGCGCCCTTAGCCGTCATGGCTTGCGTCACAGGCACCTCGTGAGGTACCCCGCCTTGATCTCTCCGCCTCCTCGTGAGACAGCCTGACGAGGCCGTGCCTGAGGAAGCTCTGCGTCGTCCGCCCCGCGAGGCTTGGCCCCTCGCGAGGGTCTCGGGTTTGTGTTGGTGATGATGGGCCGCGCTGGGCCCTCCTTTGAGCCACGCCGTAGGCCGCAGGCAAGCAAGTCTCGGGACCCCCATTCCCAGAATGCCGACATCTGTACTCAGACAAGTTAAGCTTCCGCATGTGCTTGTTGCTTGTATGCTCTGTATGTGGGGTCATGAGACCCATGTTTGTAATATCTCGCTCCTCGGAGCCTAATGAATAAATACTCGGAGTCGTAGAGTCTTGTTGTGATGCCATGTTGTATTTGCACATATCGAGCATATTGTGTGTATGATTGAAATGCTTGGTAGGTGTGGGATCCGACAACCTAGTTGTTTATCCTTGGTAGCCTCTCTTATGGGGAAATCTAGTCTTGTGCTTCCATGAGCCATAGTAGTCCGCTACAGCCCGGTTCACCGGAGTCCTGCTAGCCTAGTTACTACTGCTCCAGAACACTTAGACTGGCCGGCATGTGATCCACTTTGTTCCTGTGTCTGTCCCTCCGGGCAAATGTCACGCGGTGATTCCGGAGTCCGGCTATCCTGCTACAGCCCAGGTTCCCGGAGTCCTGTTAGCCCAGTTGCTATAGCCCGGATTCACACGTTGATGACCGACACGTTCGAGACTGGGTCATGTATGCCTGTCCCCGTAAGTTAGTGCCACTTTGGGTTCACGACTAGTCATGTCGGCCTGGGTTCTCTGTCATATGGATGCTAGCGACACTATCATATACGTGAGCCAAAAGGCGCAAACGGTCCCGGGCCATGGTAAGGCGACACCCGTGGGAATATCGTGCGTGAGGCCGCAAGGTGATATGAGGTGTTACCGGCTAGATCGATGTGACCTAGAATCGCGGTCCTGACAAATACTTACACTGCTTTACTGCATCACCCTTTCCTCTTCAAGGGAAAACCAACGCAGTGCTCAAGAGATAGCACGCGGCTACCATCGGTGTCCTCCAAGTGCGGTATGATCAGCTTCAGCCCACCAAGCTTTTCTCAGGGGTGACCGACGGCTCCACCACCCCGATCGGGCAGGTCCGCCTCCCCGTCACCTTCGGGCAACGCGACAACTACCGCACCGAGCTCATCGACTTCAACATCGCCCACACAGTTCTGCCATACAATGCCATCCTCGGGTATCTGGCCCTAGCCTAGTTCATGGCCGTGACGCACCACGGCTACAACGTCCTCAAGATGCCAGGAAGCGGCGGGATGATCACAGTCCCCTGCGAAGAAAGGGATGCGGTGTGCTCCCTCGAGCGCGCCTTCCAAGTAGCTTCAATCGAAGACCCCGACAATAATGGAGCTCGGTACCCTCCTGAGGTCGTCCCCAAGAAGAAGAAGCAGCTACTCCGTGTCGGACCTCGGGAGGGCAGCGCCGCAGGTGGCACCTTGTCAGGATCAGCGCCCACACCTGGGGTGCCTCCCTCTGTCACATAGGAAGGCGCGCCCGGTGTCGGTGTCAAAACCAGCGGATCTTGGGTAGGGGGTACTGAACTGTGCGTCTAAGGCGGATGGTAACAGGAGGCGGGGGACACAATGTTTACCCAGGTTCAGGCCCTCTTGATGGAGGTAATACCCTACTTCCTGCTTGATTGATCTTGATGATATGAGTATTACAAGAGTTGATCTACCATGAGATTGTAGAGGCTAAGCCCTAGAAGGTAGCCTATGATTATGATTGTTGTCATCCTACGGACTAAACCCTCCGGTTTATATAGACACCGGAGGGGGCTAGGGTTACACAGAGTCGGTTACAAGGGAGGAGATCTACATATCCGAATTGCCAAGCTTGCCCTCCACGCAAAGGAGAGTCCCACCCGAACACGGGACTAAGTCTTCAATCTTGTATCTTCATAGTCCAATAGTCCGGCTATCCGGGGACCCCCTAATCCAGGACTCCCTCAGTAGCCCCTGAACCAGGCTTCAATGATGATGAGTCCGGCGCGCAGATCGTCTTCGGCATTGCAAGGCGGGTTCTTCTCCAAATATTCCATAGAAGATTTCGAACACAAGGATAGTGTCCGGCTCTGCAAAACAAATTCCACATACCACCGTAGAGACTATAATATCCCACAAATCTAATCTGCTGACAAATTTCATAGCGCGACATCACGCCATGGCCCGGTCATTATTCGAACCGTTTTTCTCAACCAGTTACTGCACATATTGCGAGGCGGTTTTCTTGGCACGTCTTGTCGAAGCAGAGATTGTGTCCCCTTATCACGGGATTATCATCAATAGAGGTATGGGTAACCCAACCACGCCATCAATCATGGCGCTTGGGGAATAAGCGAGTTTACCAGGCAAGTGGGGAGGCACAGAATCCCTGTTGCCTTTATAAGGGGATAAGGACTCCCTTTTGCACCCAAGTTTTATTCTTCCTAGTCCATTCCCCTTCACCCAAGCTCCAGTGCCCGAGCGTTTGTCTTCTCCGCCCACAAAGGCCTTCTGAAAATGTCCGGATCCGGAGCAGGAGGCAAGTGGATGGCCTCTACTATCCGGGAGAAGGATATCAAAAAGCTTCGGGAGGCCGGGTATCTGGCCAAAAAAATAGGCCACCATCTCCCGACGGCGGGACAGATCGTTCCCACTCCGGAACCCCAAGAGAGGGTTGTATTCCTCACTCATTTTTTCCGCGGGCTAGGGTTTTCCCTCCACCCATTCATTCGCGACATCATGTATTATTACGGTATCAATTTTCATGATCTATCCCCCACTTCCTTCATCAACATGTCGACATTCATCATCGTGTGCGAGGCTTTTCTCCGCATCTCGCCACACTTCGGCTTATGGATGAAGAACTTTAATGTGAAGCCCAAGGTGGTGAGCGGAGAGCATGCCGAGTGCAAGGGCGCCATGGTGAGCAAGATGCCCAACGTCACATGGCCAACAGGTACTATTAATGATTCCCCGTCAAAGAGTGGCAACAACAGTGGTTTTACATTACTAAGCCGCGCGGCAGGGAATGGGCCGCTGCTCCAGAGTTCCGATCCAGAGCCCCTCTGGGCTTATGTCCTAGCCCAAGAAGGTCTTGAACTGGTCTTCGTCCGACGAACTATCTGTGCTCCAGACACGCGTTAAAGATATGGAAGACAAGAACATCGAACTTGTCAATGTAGTCCAGGTGATGTTTGTTCGCCGGATCCTGCCTTGTCAGCACTGCACTTGCAATCTATGTGAATTCGATCTGGCCAAGCACCAGACCCTGCGAAAGCTCTTTGGCTCCTCGCACGAAGACATCTGGAAGCTGCTTTTCAAGGCCAGCAATCATGGTCGGACTCGGCCGAGGACCGCGGGTATCAATTGTCCCGCCCTGCAAGCTTGGTAAGTTTTTATGCGTTTTACCCGCATAACCCAAGGGAAATGCTTAATGTGTTTTCCTCAACTCCCCTAGGGCTGGCCGAAGAAGGCGGTGTGGATCCACTGTCCGGCCCTGTTGCCCGAAGAACCGGCCGGCCCACTTCTGACGAAGATGCTGGTCCCGGCGTCGTACAAGGCACCAAAGAAGAAGACCGAGAAGGTGGCCAAAGACCCAGGGCGGCCTTCGTCGCCGCGGCACATCGGGCACAATATTCGAAGGCTCCAACATCCATTCTGCCTCCGAAGAGGATGAGGAGGAGGAGAAAGACGAATCCCTAGTGGGGGGAAGAAAGAAGAGGGCGGCCTCCATACACTTGGAGGCCGAGTCGCCTAAAAGGGGAAAAGCTCCTCTTCCGGAAGAGTCCACTGCCGCCGCAGACAACAGCCCGGCGTGGGATCCCAGGGCCCCGCCCCTGGTGAACTCGTGAGTATAAAATCCGAACACATTTATGCATCCAGACTCATCATGGCATAATATTTTAACTTGAGCTATATTTTTTGTAGTCCGGCGAGGTCCCGCACCGAACGATCCTCATCAAAGGATTTGCTGAGCTCGGATGCTATAGAGAGTGGGACGCCCCCGAAGGCCCCTTCCCCCAAATATGTGCATAACACCGATGCTTCGTCCTAGAGGACCTCGGCCAAGGAGGGGGGAAGAGATCATGAAAGCGGCGCCTGGAGGACAAACTTCGGGTGCTGGAGACATGGGGGAGAAGATTCCCATGGGAGTCGACGGCGGGAGCCATCTTGAATTCGGCTCCCTGCCGAACGCAATTCCGGAGACCAATACGGCTCCAGAATCAAGCAGGCGGCCTCCCTCGGCTGGAGGGGGCGTGCATGTTCCACCGACAATCTCTATCCAGCCAGAGGTGCCGGATGTTTTGTTGGCGGCGCTGAAAAGCGCCTCCATCGTCGATGAACACCGTGCCCTGATGGGTGCACTGATTAAGGAGATTCAGTCTGCTAAGAGTGGACTGAATGAAGCCTGTGTCAGCCTTATAAGAGGCTTTGAGGTATGTTTTATGAGGTTTTGAAGAGTGTCATAGTATGGATAGTAGCCCCTGATACACTGTTTGGTGCAAGAAAGGACCGGACAGAGGATCAATTTTATGTTCGCAGGAAGACTCACTTGATGACATCTATCTCTCTTCTTTTATAAGCAGGTGTCTACAGCGGCTGCTGCCTCTCATACTGCGGAGGTCTCCGGACTGAATCAAAGTCTGGAGCGGTCCAAAGAAGAACTTGGCCAGTTGAAAAGGCAGTTGGAAGATAAACATGGTATGCGCAAGCCTTGTTCATGTTCAGTGCAAACAAATTTCCAGTATGATTAAAATATGTTTCATTAGTTGCGCCAGGGGCGATGACCGAAGTCGAGGCTCTGAGGAAGGCTATTGCGGAGGCCGAGGAAAAGGCAGCCGCAGAGCAGGCTCTTCGTGAGAAGCACGAGGCCAGGGTTATTGAAGCTGAGCAGGAGCTTCAAGAGCCCGTGAAGAAATGCGAGACCTTGGAGCAGAGTTTAATGGAGAAAGAATACGAACTCGCAAGGGCTCATCAGGCCGCGCGCGATGCCCAGGGGGAAACCCAAGGCGCCCTATAGGAGATCCAAGAGGCGAGGACGATCGCGGAGGGTAAGGCTTTTTTCCATGTAAAGCAAGTATTTGAGGAGAAAATCATGTTTCTAATTTTGAGTTCGGATTTCTCCAGGGGTATTTGCGGACCTGCCCCGTAGCATATCAGATGCCACCCAATTCTACCGAGCCGGAGAAGGGAACACTGTGGATAAGCTCTTCTGGTCGCAATATCTGGCACCGCATTATCCGATGCCTTTTGACGACCAACTAAAACAGCTGATCAAACTGCATAGGGTGGCCGACCTAACCATGAAGGATTTGATTATCCGGCTATGGCCCGCCGAGCCGATTCCAGGCAGCTACTTCGGGCTCGTGAAGCGGCTTGTGAGTTCCTGCCCTCGACTTGACGTCATCAAGCGGTCGGTCTGTATAGAGGGTGCGCGAATGGCCTTCGCTCGCGCAAAGGTGCACTAGGGGAAGATGGATGCTGAAAAGTTGATGACCGAGGGGCCGCCAAAGGGGAAGGAGCACCGCAAGCCCGAATTATATTATGAAAGTGTCCTGAAAGGATCCTACCTAGCGACGGAGCAATGCACCAAGGACATTATATTTCCATGAATACAATCATGTTGTCCTTTGTAATGTTGAACAAGGTCATTTCTATTATTTATTGCCTGTTATATAAAAGTTTATCCTCCTACGCGGCCGTTTTATATATTAATCCTGAGAGTTGACCAGTCGTCGGCTTCTGCCCCCACATAGGAAGTACGGGGGTGTTCGGGATAAACCTGATCACTCTTTATCCTAGTTTTGGGTCCTTCGAAGGAGGTGTTCAGCACAACGAACTAGGCAATCAGACTATAGGGCTTTATCACTCTCACTTAGCCATATGAGCTTTATAAAAGGAAGGTAGGCGCAACCCCTGGTGTTCGGAAGACCGCATGAGGGGCTATATAAGCACCTGATCGGAAGAAAAGCCGATTCAACGCACGCTGCATTGGTTATGGCATTATGCGTGAGGAATCCTTTAAGATTTTACAACCTCTCGAACAGCTGACCAGCTCTCGCCGTATCATGACAATCAGTTTTTGGATTTCTCTACTGAGGTGCTCGTCCGGAAGAACGAGGACAGAATTGCAGTAGTTCTCCCTGTGCCGCCTTAGCCGATATAGCGGAATGTAAGGCAGCAAAACATGGAAGCCGGCCAAACCCAACATTTGACCCAAGACATGATTTGGAGCTGATGCATATAATGCTATAAGTTCGGGGTGCCGAATTTCCATGAAGGTGTTCGGACTTTATTGCCGTATTATGGGTAAAACGAAGCCCCTAGCATATTTAAAGCATATCGTGGTGTACGGATGCCACTTGTCAAAAGAATTTCAATAAGAAATAACATCAGTTATAGCGTTATATAAATCCACATGTTGTATTTGAATAGTACGTCGATGCGTATGAGTACAGGTAATGTGATAAAAAAGAAATATGACTGTGGAACCTGCTGAGACTAGGGGGAGAAGTTGTGTGCGGATCCGGAGTATCGTCGGATGGTCATCGCGGGGAATGTCTAAGGATTCCCTTGCGCGTTCGAGCTGCTTCCATATCACCAGTCCTGGTCTGCAGAAAGTTAAACCTGCAAACAAAATGTGAGAAATTCTTGTGTGCCGCAGACCGGTTGAGCCGCGGTATGTGGCCTGTCCCGGCCTTCGCCGGAGTGTTTAATTGAGCTCTGGACAAGCCAGGCTATCCTGCCGCGAAGTAGTTCAAAGTCCTTTGGCAGTGTCCGGAAGTCGGGCCGTCTACTCGAGGTTCGGTTGGAAGGTGCCACTTGTAGCTTCTGCTGTTAAAGCAGCGGTGTACTCCTTGGTGCCGAGGTAAAGTTCGGCCTTGCCATTAACCGTGATGACGCCGTGCGGACCGGGCATCTTGAGCTTACGGTATGCATAATGTGGCACCGCGTTGAATCGGGCGAACGCGGTTCGTTCGAGCAGTGCTTGATAATCACTGCAAAAGGGGACGATATCTAAGATTAACTCTTTGGCACGGTAATTTTCTGGTGATCCAAAGACTACCTCAAGGGAAATGGAGCCTGTACAACTGGCCTCCACACCTGGTATAATACCTCTGAAGGTGGTTTTAGTGGGCTTGATCACCGAATGATCGATGCCCATCTTGCGCACTGTGTCCTGGTAAAGCAGGTTTAGACTGCTACCTCCATCCATAAGGACTCATGTGAGGTGGAACCCGTCAATTATTGGGTCGGGGACTAGTGCGGCTGGATTGCCCTGATTGGTGTTAACCGGGCAATCCATGCGGTTGAAGATGATTTGCCCTAGTTTATATTGTGGGACGACTCGTTCCGTTAAGTCTACATCCCTAAGGGTGTGCATCTGGTCCGGGTTGGGAGTGTAGGTGCCGTTTACCACGTTCACCGTTTGGATTTGCGGGGGAAATTTCTTTTGCCCTCCTGTACTCGGTGATCTGGGATCCTCGTCGCCATCGTCGCTTTGAGA
Source organism: Triticum urartu (assembly GCF_003073215.2). Classification (NCBI taxonomy): domain Eukaryota; kingdom Viridiplantae; phylum Streptophyta; class Magnoliopsida; order Poales; family Poaceae; genus Triticum; species Triticum urartu. The sequence continues at coordinate 439,131,574 of NC_053022.1, read as the reverse complement.
CCCCTTATCTTTGTTTTGGCGCCTGACCTGCCGGCTTGTTTGAAGACCCAGCATTCTCTGTTGGTATGATTGGCTGGTGTTCCTGAGGTGCCATGAATTTGGCATGGGCGGTCGAGTATGCGGTCCAGGTTGGATGGACCCGAATTGTCATTTTTGAGTGGCCCATTCCGCTGACTGGACTTAGAGCCCCTAAGTCCGACATTGACTGCCGTATCTTTGGCGTTTTCACCATTTTGCAGCGCTTGTGTTTGTTGCATCGGGGTTTGCCGTTGCTATCTCTGGCTTCTGATGTGCCAGGGTTGCTTGTTGTGTTGTTGCTACGGGCCAACCAGCTATCTTCGCCCGCGCAAAAGCGGGTCATGAGTGTCGTGGGGGCTGCCATGGATTTTGGCTTCTCTTGGCCGAGATGTCGGGCGAGCCACTCATCACGGATGTTATGTTTAAAGTCCGCTAGGGCTTCGGCATCCAGACAGTCGAAAATTTGGTTCTTTTTAATTAGGAACCGAGTCCAGAATTTCCTGGCTGACTCTCCGGGCTACTGTGTAATGTGACTTAAATCGTCAGCATCCGGTGGCCGCACATAAGTGCCCTGGAAGTTGTCCAGGAATGCGTCTGCCAGGTTCTCCCAGCTTCCGATGGAGTTTGCCGGCAAGCTATTCAGCCAATGCCGAGCCGGCCCCTTGAGTTTTAGCGGGAGATACTTGATGGCGTGTAGATCATCCCCGCGAGCCATGTGAATGTGGAGGAAGAAATCCTCTATCCATACCGCGGGGTCTGTAGTGTCGTCATATGATTCAATGTTCACGGGTTTAAACCCTTCTGGGAATTAATGATCCATTACTTCATCAGTGAAGCGTAGGGGGTGTGCGGTGCCTCTGTGCCGGGTTATATCATGACGTAGTTCATACGAGTCTTGTCTGCTGTGTTCGGCCCAGCCGGATTTGCTTTTAGTATATCCGGCATGATGGTTGTCGTCACGCGTTGGGGCGTGCCCCCGTGATCCGTAGACCGATCTTTTATGTCCCGATTTGTTTTCCAATACTTCTCGCAGGTCCTGTGTGTTACCCCGGGCCTTGGTATTTTTTTTTGACTGGCGACGGGGTGCGGGCTGGACTTCGGCCTGATATGCCGCTTTGTCTCGGCCACGAGGTGGTTGGTTAGCCGCATCATACGCTGGGAGCATAGGCTTTAATGCTTCCTCCTCGAGTTGGGGTAGCAACCTGCGTTTTGGGTAACTTTTGGTTGGGCACTCGAGTTCATATTCCTTGGCTGCCGGCACCTCGGTCCATCTATCCGCTAGCAGATCTTGACCAGCTTGAAGCTGCTGTTGCTTTTTCTTCAAGCTTTTTGCTGTGGCCATAAGCCGGCGCTTGAAGCGCTCCTGCTCGACGGGATCCTCAGGCACGATAAATTCTTTGTCGCCGAGGCTCACCTCATCCTCGGAGAGGGGCATGTAATTGTCATCCTCTGATTCTCCATCTGCCGCTTGTTCCTTATGGCTAGCTTTCCCATCCTCCCGCTCGAAGCCTGGCTGGTGGGGATTGTCTTCGTTTTCGGCACTCACTACAAAAAAATACACTTCTGTGATGATACGTGTTTGTCACAGTAGGTCACTTTTTTGTCATGCATGTACATCCATGACAAATTTATGACAAAATCAAGATAGTCATACCTGTGCTGTCATAGAAGTGTTCCATGACATTACCAAAATTGTCATCACGGAAGTGTCCACTTCCATGATGATAAATCGCGCGTCACAGAAGTGCTTTCGTCAAGGGTGACCGACACGTGGCATCCACCGTAACGGAACGCCGTTAAGCTATTGGGTCGGGTTTTGGATCCGATAACCCGTTAACAGCCCCAACCAATGGGGATTTTCCACGTGTAAAATCATCATTGGCTAGAGGAAACACGTGTCGGCTCATCGTCGGGACAGATGTCATCCACTCACTGGACAGAAGGCGCCTATGATAAGTCGACACGTGGCACGGCCCAACAAGTTTAAATGGGCAGGCCCAACTAGAGGCCCACATGATTTTGCGGACCATAATGGGCCGGCCCAGCTAAAGGCCCATGAAATTTTGCCGACCATAATGGGCTGGCCCATCTAAAGGCCCACAAGATTTTGTGGGCCATAATGGGCTGGCCCAGGTAAAGGCCCACAAGATTTTTTGTGCCATAATGGGCCTGCCCAGGTAAAGGCCCACAAGATTCTTGCAGGTCATAATGGGCCGGCCCAGCTAAAGGCCCACGAGATTTCGCCAACATTAATGGGCCGGCCCAACTGTAGGCCCACTAGATTTTGAGGACCCTAGTAGGCTGGCCCATTAACTGGCTGCCAAGTTTTGGGCCAAATGTCGGCCCATATTTGATCCGGTACATTAATGGCCTGCCACGCTCCGGGCCTAATAGTGGCCCATATGAGATCCGGCCCGTTAAAAGCCTACCACGTTCTGGGCCAAATTACGACCCAGATCAGGTCCGGCCCTTTAAGAGGCTTGGGGCTCAATTATGGCCCATATCAGATTCGGCCCGTCAACTGGACACTATGCTTTTGGGCTCACTTGCTAAAGGCCCACTTAGTAATTCGGCCTGATGTTAGTTTTGGCCTGTTAAGGGCCCGTTTAACATTTCAGCCCTATATTAATTTCGGCATGTTAAAAGCCCGTCATATAGTTGGGCCTAACTACGGCCCGGTTTGCATCCGGCCTGCTCGCAGCCGATATCTGATTGGGCCAAACAAAGACCCAGACAATTTTCGCCTGTTAAAATCCCATGATTTGATTTGCACAATCATGGGCCGGGGTTCATTTCGGGCTGCTGCGTAACTATTAGGAATTAAGAACAAACCTACTCTATACAATAAAGAAATTATGGCATAGTAACTAAGAATAAACCTACACTACACAATAAAGGATTTATGGTATATTACATCCACTGGGCATCAAAGTTCGCCACCAGTGATCATAAAGCGCAACGAAGAAGCAGATTACAAAAACTAGGCACCATTGCAGCGTAACAAAATAATACTGAACCGAGACCACTTCCAAGACAGTTCAAGAAAGGTTAGCCTTGCGGGGGAACTGCTGTGCAAGCTGCTGAGCAAGGCTGTGAGACCGGCTTAGCATGTCGGTCATAGCTTCCAGGTGTAGCTGTTTAGCGATGAGGTTCTCATTGGTGTTCTCTGCAATCTTTCTTAGAGATAGGACTTCAAGTCGAAGTTGAGTTGCAGAATGCCTTTCTGCTAGAACTTGGGACTGAAGAAGTCGAACTGATTCAGACAACGAATTCTGTGAGCTTGTCTGACTGTTAGTCTCAAGTAACTTGAACACTGCATCAAGACAAGACTTTGGGGTTGTCTCGCTATCTTCAAGATGTTTTGCCTTCTTTGCTGCAATATATGTTGGGTTTGTCTCACAGCCTTCAACAGACTTGTTCATGCCATCAGGCATATCACCCTGAAACAAAGTAGAGAGATGACAGGTTTTGCACGTGTATAAACAAAGATGATAACTGTTCTGTCAATTCTATCCAATTTCAAATTAGAAGAGTATGTTCAAAATATCAATAGCATAATTTGGCATTGTTCATAATGCAGGGAGCTTCACCACACTACTGGATTACCATGTCAACATAACAAGCATAGATGAAGGGCAAAGAAAATCATTGTATCTATTTTGGATAATGTGCATGGCATGTTGTTCATATCACCAGCCACATCAGTAGATAAAACAGGAGATGACAATTGCTTCACCACACACTGAATTATAGATCCACAAAAACAAGCATGCATATAGGGAGTATTAAGTAATGTGCATGGTATGAATAAGGAATTTGGTTTTACACGTAAAACTTAGAACTTATGGTTCTTACGAACATGCATTTTGGTAGAAACAGCAAACTAAACAGCAGTAAACGATAGGGAGTATGAGCAAATTAAATAGCAGTTGAGGATTAAGGCTTTAGAAGGACTGACTTACATTAACAGTTAACACCGGATTTATAATGCCCTTCTCCATGGCAAGGGAAGGATAACTCAAGAATTTCAGCACAGAATCTTCTTCATAAGCATTGCCTGTACTCTACATTTTGTAGAGAGTCATTATAAATATGATAATACTCGAAGGGATAGAGGATAATGAAGATAAGATGCAGATTGATGCTACATAATCAACTACCAATCCCTGGAAGTACAAGCGTTACAGGACAAAATGTACTGACAAGGGCAATGGGCTACACTTCTGCACTGGCATTGTCTGTGTTTTCTACTTGTTGGTAAGATTAAATATAGATCTGATCTTTTTTAGTAAATGGTGGGCGAGGGAGATAAGATGCAGAATGCTACAAAATGAACCAATCCCTCTTCCCATGATACAAGAATGTTTTGAACACTAGTGTACTGTACAAAACGTTCTTATATTATGGGACAGAGGGAGTAGCTGTTAATGTAAGTACAGTGATAGACCACGTTCAGTCCTTACTAGAGGACTACAGAGCTAAACCTCTTCAAAAGCATTGGGTTGATTCTAAATTTATGTAAGAGTCCATACGGATCTTATAATGTCCACCAAATGGACGATGACGAGGCTAACATGTGCAGTGATGCTACATAATCAAACAGCTATGTAAGTAACTATGGTCATACAAGGCAAGAGGTACTCACAAGAGCAATGTAGTGTGCAGTATAGTTGCGAGATTCTGTGGTCCCTTGAGAACGAATGTTCTTCTGCTAACAGTTTTCATACAAGTGAGACATTAAGGCAAATGCAGAAATCTAGTTCAAATTGTGATGTGATATCCTAGACAGTACCTTACGCTGCAGCCGAGACCAATGTGTAACAAATTATTCCAATCACTGTCGGATAAATGTAGCACCGGAGACTTTACAGAAATTTCGTTCAGAGGCTTGCCATCGAAGTGTGCTTGCCTCAGGTAGGAATGATACTTCATCAACGAGTGCTTGAAAAGTGCAACAAACCCTTGCTCGTCATCACAATCCAGTTTGCGCCTCGCCTATTTAAAAGAATGAAATCTTGTGTCTTCTGTCAGCAGAAACATATGCAGTAATGACCATGAATAACATTAGTACATTACTTACGCGTAAGTTGCGGAGGAAGACTGGAAATTGTTCTGTGTCTGCGGTATAATCTTTCCATGAAGGAAAGATGCGCACAAAGTTCCTAACAACAACATAAGCTTCGTCTTCTAAACTGGGAAGAAATGGAACAGGGGTCCTATTTGCTGCAATTGGGGCTCTCTTAGTTCGAAAAGTGATTTGGCAACTGGATTTGGTGTACTCTTTGCTGGAATGGGGGTTTTGCGTCGTACAGCTGGTGCTATGTCAACTGGCATAATTGTACTGTTTGCTGCAGTTGGGGTCTGCTGAGTTGGGCATCAGAAATGACCAGTGTAGTAGGGCTAGAGTCTGCTAGAGTTGGGGTATTTTGTGGGTCAGGTGATATTGCAACTACACCTAATGGGCTATTTGATTTATCAGGTGCCACTACCTTTTCCAAATACTTTGCTTGTGCTCCTCCACGATCAGCAATCGCCCTCTTCCTTTTGAACGTCTAATACACAAGAACAACATTTGAATGGATAAATATGGTATGATGACAGATGGAATATGTACTGAAAATGGATAGGCAGGGCGTATTCACATACACGATGTGTAAACCATGCTAATGGCAGTTCAACAAACTAGAAGCAATGCAAAGCATCAGTTGCAAGATATGTGCGAGCAATGTAACCTTGGAAAGTTAGAGCAAGTACCTTGATGGGTGAATAAGATATGGCATCTTCCTCTGACTCCTCCACTAGGGAGCTACATTGACTTAGGTCTCCCTCTAGCTCAGAATCACTGTTAGGATCATATTCTGAGCATGAATCTGTAGGTGGAGAGTATTTGCATTTCATTGCATCCAGATGTGATTTCAGTCCCTTAATGCCAAGTTTGACAGCCATGGCATTGTTCTGCTTTATTCTTTTCATGCGCGCAAGCTCATAATCATTATGATGCTGTTCAGAATCTGAGATTCATGAAAACATAAAAAGTAGTCAGATTATCTATGGAATGCATTGCGGTTTCAACTCGGAGAGTGTCTCCCTATAAACCCCTGCATATGCAAAGTTCACCTCCCCAACCGTGCTGACCAGACCACACACAGAGATACACACCCGAGCGGCGAACATGCATTTTCGAAACTAATTTGGGAACATTTAGCTGACCAATTAAACAACTCTGTTTTAATAAGATCATATTCGTATTTGAACAACTAAGCTTGTTTAGCTTGATGTGTGGAGCAGTGTTATTATGACACGAAGCATGTATTCTGATCATAGAGTGATCATAAAAGGGGGAAACTCTAAGCATATATTTTTTAGCAAAAGAGGGTTTCCCCTCTGATTTCTATTAAAGAAACCACCACGGAACCAACATGATCAATTAAACCCTAAGCATGATCAATTAAATCGTATTATGGTTGTGCCATGGCAGATTTGAAGCTGCAAATCGGAGAAATGATATTTAGCATCCATTGTTTGCTTCGAACTAAGAACTAAATTCTAAGAGCTGAAAAGAAAGTAGAGTAACCAAGTTAAGATCTATTTTCTGGTTGAGATTAAAAAGTTGAGGAGATATGAAGTACCACCTCTTTTGCGGCGCCGTGTAGGCATCGGGGGTGCGATGGCTGTCGGTGGCATTGAAGCAGATCTGCGACGGTAGACGGGTGCATCGAGGGATAAGTCCCGTTGCGGTGGAAGAGAAGGTCGTGTGAGCGGCCCCGGCAAAGAGGACGACGACGCCGATGAAGCGAGAGGATGCGATGCAAGGCTATTGGTCCGTCGCCGTGGATGAGAAATGTCCATCTCTAGCAGTGGACGACGTGGTCTTGGTAGGCGCTCCGGCATGGTGGAGGACAGTGGTGATGGATGTGGTGGAGGACAGCGGCGATGGATGGGGTGGCGGATGGAGGCTGGTGTGGGAATGGAGTGTTCTAGCGCGGACGGCGTATGAATGGGAAAATGGAGGGAGAGGTATGAGGAACCATGTTTTTGGGACGCGCCTGTCTAAAATATGGGAAAGTTACGAACTTATCCCCCATTTCAAATTTGGACGTCTCGTCGGTTGGGGATAGGACAGTAATCTCGCATCTCCTAAATATTTGCCGGTAACTATTTCAGCCGAGGAGAGGGTGTTTTGCCGCCCACGGTTGGCGCCCACGGTGTATGAACGGGGCTGACAGGTAGGGCGGTTGTGTCACATCTGATGGAAGTTACACATCTTCTCCTATTTAAAATATTAGCCTACATCTATTTCGTACGAGGAGAGGGTGTTTTGCCACCCACCTTGTATGAATGGGGAATGGAGGGAGAAACGGAGGTCTTTCGGACGAGCTTGAATCAAATGAGTTTTTCCGCCCATGTTTGACGCCCACCGTATCGGAATGGGCTCAGAGGCGGTCGTGTCATGTCTAATTGAGGTTACTAACCTACCCCTATTTAGAGCAGTGGAAATCGGGTCGATGGATTGTCCATGTAATGGGTAGACAGTAATTTCCATCTTCCAAACACTTGGCTTCGGACAGCCGATGTGGGAGTGGACATTTTGCTATTTCTTTCAAATTTTGGGACAATAAGCATCCACGTTAACCTTGGCAACTAAATTCGAATCCATTTTGTAATCCTATATGAATCTTTATAAATCATTCTATATGTTTTTATATATCTTCAAAAGGACGACAAAGATGTATTCCACTGTCATATATGAATATGGTTTACAAATGCCGATACTCAAATTAAGAAACTAGAATCCAGTTTAAGGTGAATTCGAATATTTGGAACACTTCATGTCCAACTCAAATGTCACACGCAGCATAATGTGTACTCCCATTTAGATATGTACACAAGCGATGTATCAAGATTCACCGAGTCAATCAACCAAGAATGTACGAAACTAACAGACATATAAACACTTATAGAGTATATGGATCAATAATATCAACTAACATACATAAGCCAGGACGCTGTACTTTTTTTTGGCTACAACAACATCCTTTTTTTAGCCAGCATCTTGGCCCTTTCCGATGCGTGCCACTTATGGTCCATCTATACTACTATTGCTGAATGCACATTCAGTACGATTGGCATATTTGTAGGTCTGGCACAGCAATCCAAATGAAATGTCTCCGAGTCTTATCAATTAATACAGACTTGTGCTCAAATTAAATTACAAACAAAAAAACAAAAAAAAATTATTGCATAATCTCCAAAACAAATGGTTTGATTGATTACATGCACAGACAACACAAAGGTTATTCAACTATGGAAAGAACATTTCACCTATGATTTACCAAGTAGGAATTTAATTTCCTTTTTTCCTTCAGGACCTTAACAATCTGGTCAGTCTCAGCTTGCTTCGTTTTGCAATCCACCAAATATTTAATGGTTGTCTTGAGTACTGCTTGTGATTGTGTTGTTTGCTTCCTCAACATGTCAACTTCATCTCTAAGTGCAGAAGCAGAATCTCTTTCTACCACTAGTTTAGCCTCTAGAGCATCAATAGTTGGCAATTCATAATGCACGATTGGGCCGGTGCCACTGCTGTGGGATGATGCAACGTCCATGGGGACCTTGCTCTTTGATCTTAGGCTAACCTGTTTTGCCATTAAAGTTCCGATTGGATTCAGAAAAGTTGAAGTTAGCAAAACATCTCAACTGGGAGTTATAACAGCAAACCAGTTAAACAAACAAGGAATTAAAGAGTTTCAATTGGATGCTAAAAAGTAGTTATTAACATCATTGTAACCCGCTGTTGCAGCAACAAAGCAGTTAAAAAAACAAGTAGATATTTAAGTTAAGGCAAACAAGTAATTCTTAATAGTAAGTATCAAACACATAGATAGGCGGAGTCTACAATATGATTAACAGGCTGTGCCATTATGTAATCAGTAGCAAACTAAATTAAGCCAAGCAACGTAATTGAACAATTTTGCAATAAGTGGCTAACTAAAATTCCGAGAAGCGGGTAATGAACTTACGCTAGTTCTTTGTACAGGCACACTGCAACTTCTTTTTCGCTTACAAGGTTGTACGAAGGACTCCATGGCATCAATTGCTTGCATACGCAGTCCCAATACTTTTTTCTTCCCACACTACATGGGTAAGTCGAATGGTTAATCTGGTAATATGGTGCGTCCTTGATATGTTATATGAGTACTTGTAGTCAGACTAGTTGTAGCCAAACACATCACACTGGCTTTTACTGTATATTTCATGCGATTACTTTTGGCATATCGAGATCTAAGCAATCTACAATAGGATGAAAAGACTAGCATCCTTCACATTATCGGCGAACTCAGTTCATAGAAACAAGCAATTCAACCATTCTGTGGGTAAATCAAAAGCGCCACTGGAATATTTTTCACTATCCAATCATACACGCAAAAAGGGGTGACGCCACCATAGGGGCTGGTATGGGCGGCCGCCTCAGGTGGCTGGAAAGTGTGCACCTAGTTTGAGTCGTCCAGGTTGGCCCACGCTAGTTTTGTTCATCCCAACGCACGAGGAGGCAATGTAAAAAATGAAGAAAAATGTTTCAATTTGGATGGGCCAATAACATAAGTGCAAGGCAGGCCCTATAGCAGGCTCGCGGCCCAAACGAGCGCCTCCCATATCAATCGACAGCAGGAAAAATCCCAATTCTTTCGCTCCACCCTCAAGTCTGGTTCGCTCCTAACCTAGCAGCCGCTGGACAGACCGACACAGCACTTACTCGCGCCCTCGTTGGAGGGCGGTCGCTGGGCTTCAAGCGAATGGAAGGACAAGAAGATGAAGATCCAACCCTGGGTGTAGCCTGCGTCGGAGGCAGCGGCGGTAGCACGGGCATGGCATCGAGCTTGCGCAAATGGACAGTCGCAGTTTGCAAGAGTAGCATGCGCAACGAGCAGGTACATCACATCCCTGATTATATCTAATTCAACTCTTCAATTTCTGGCCAATAGGTAAACCTGACGGTGTTGTAAAACTGCTTGTATGTAGGAAATCTATGAGAAAATGAAACCAATTTCTACTTATTTTATAACTCCCCCAATCAATACTAAACTGACTGAATCTGATGTATCTAATCAAGTTTCCGGTCCAAACATACAAGCTCATGTTGTTCTTGAGCCTGAAGTGTCTAATGAACAGACTGCTAATGAAGGATTTGATGCAAACATTTTACATGCTCCTGGTGATGAACATATAGTGTCTAATGAGGGATCTAATGCAAGCATTTTGCAAGCTCATTGAAGGATTTAGTGTCTAATGATGATCTAGTATGTTGAGAGAGAGAGAGAGATTTGTAGGCATTGATGACAAGCAAATTATAGTGCATTTTCATAGCTTGAGGAAACATCGAGGCCATCTACCAGAAAGTCTCCATATCATGACAACATAGCATAAATACTTTTCTAATCTGTTGTTTGAAACTATTGCATACTTGTAAAGGATACATATATTGACATGCAATTTGTGCACTGGTTATACATGCAATTACACTTCAATATTTTCAGCCAGAGAACGAATAATTCAAGCAGGTACATACCATGTTTGTAGTCCTTTTATACCATGTTGCATTTTGTGTTTTTTGGTGCTTGCATCATTTAGTGTTTATAATCTGAACTACTTTGGATCATTAGCTGGTTTTCAAAGTGCATGTAGCTTCACATTTCTCAAGTTATGTTGATTTCCGGAGTGCAAGTGCCTTTGTATTTTTTAAGTTAAATGTTCTCCCCTGGTAACTTGAATTCGTGGATCAGCCACTGCACACAAATCATACACGAATTCCAGTATGAATTAAATGAAATGCAGGGACTTACGCTAGCTCGTTGTACAGGCTCACTGCAGCTCTGCTTGCGCTTGGGATGTTCCATGTATAAGTCCACATTACCACTTGCTTGGATGTGCAGGCCTTGTGCTCCTTGCATCCCCCTCTGCATTTTTGACACGGCGAATGGTTGATCAAATAAGAGGAATCGACCTTGATGTTGTATCGGAGGACAGATACTTACAAGGTTATACGGGTGTGCAGAATGTGTACTAGATCCCGTAGCGCCGTCATGCTTCACTAAAATACGGATTTGCTTGTTTCAGATGATATCTCTAGAAGAAATAAGAGTTAAGGTCAGAGTTGCATAGGCGTGTAAGCTAAGAGAGCAGTGAAAGGATATCAAAACATCGTCGGAAAAGTGCACAAGGGAGTGATGTGTGGATACCTAGTTCGGGCTGGCGTTTGGGCATGCTCGCCTAGCTAGAGTGCGGTCACTTTAGAGCCGTTGAGGGTGATGCGCTGGCGTTGGCTGGCCGCGCACGGATGCAGATCTTGAGTGGCAGCGGAGCGCTACGATGCGGTGGACGAGACCGTTGGTGAAGCCCCAACGGCCTCGGGGGGCGGAGGTGCGACGATGTGCTCGGTGAAGTAGCCCCGATGAGCTGAGAGACGGCGTCGGTGAAGCGCACCTGATGCGGTGGAACTCGGTGTCTGTGAGGCACGTCGGTTGCGGCAGCCGACGTTGTCGGTGGACCACCCGGTGCGGTGGATGAGGGTGTAGATGAGGTAGCACCGGTGCGGTGGTGAAGCGCGACCGTCGTCTTCGTCGTCGTCGTCCGGCACAGAGGTGGGGAACAATGGCGAAAGAGACGAGACGAGGGGCGATTCGTTGGTTGGCGGCGAATTAGGGATTTGAGCAATCTGGGCGCGGAAGGGGATGGTGGAGAAGAGAGAATTTTCAGGGCTGGAATTGGGGCCACCAGATATTTCAATCCGAAACGTGGAAGCGCGAACTTATATTGTCGTTGTCCTTTTTTGGGGGGGAGGGGGGATGGGTGGCTGGGTGCTACGCGTCCGTCCGACACACGCGACCACCCCGACAAGACTATGCTTCGCTGCCTTAAGGCACCTGCCTTTGTGTCCATGACATATGGGCCCAATAGGTGGCTGGCCCACATGTCACTGACCCAAAGGCAGTTGCCTTTAAGGCACCGAAGCAGCGTCCACCCCGACACGACCTTGGTTTGCCTGGTGCGCCTACATTTGAGAATGCAAATGAATCTTCTTTCATTTGCAAACGAATCTGTATTTATTACCATGCCCATGTTTTCCTTGCAATAATTAGTCATTCGAAACGAGATACTCCATCCGTTCACTTTTGTAAGTCGTTTCAGACAACTTAAAATGAACTATTTTGCACATTGTCTGAAATGTCTTCAAGGTCTTATAAAAGTGAACAGAGGGAGTACTATAAATTAATTAATGAGGAGTTATTTGAAAAAAATCGAAAGGGTACCCACGCTAACGTGGATTAGAGTGTGTGTCACATAATTAGTTATTTGAATTAGAGTGTGTGTCACGTAGTTAGTTATTTGAATTAGAGTGTGTGTCACGTAGCGATCTCCAATTCTAACGTGGATTTCGCATTTCACTGTATCCATGCTACTTTTTTTAATACAAATTCATATGTATATGATGAACACCATGGCAGTGAGAAAACTTTTGGATGGATTCAAACATATGACCTACAAAATAGCACAACAAACTGAGTCAATGTCAACTTTTCGAAACTTAGTATGGCACAAATTCGAAATAATTACCCGTATGCCTAGTCCTCGGTTCAAATCTTACAATGCACACCGAATTGAAACATCGATATTAAGTCTCGTACTATGTACATTCAAATGTTGTTTTGAGCTCCCCCCCCCCCGCCCTGCACAAACCCTACATACTTCCTGTATCGGTCAATCTTCCTCTCCTAACCACCTTAGGAAGCTATCGGTTTCCAACACACGTTCATTCTTTCTCTCCATGTTTCGATCTCATAGTCTGTCAACTACACAACCCCTTTTTCCACTCTATTACCAAATGTATTTACCTCACACACCCGCCATTGCACCCCATGCCGAGCTCTCTCTCTCCCCCCTCTCCCTCTCACCCTCTCACGCTAAATACATGCATTGCCTATCTAGCCCCCCAACCTCTCGTGCATGCGCACGCACACACATTGTATATCTAGGTCACTCCCTCGAGACTGTCTCACTCTTTATTCCACACGGCGGGCCACACTCGCTCAATCTCGCTCTCTTTATCTGAGTCTCGTTTAACCTCGTTTTCTTTGACACACAAATGATATATCTCCCTATTCGGGCCTCGATCGACACACTCTATACTCTCTCACGCAGATTGTCTATCTAGGTCAGTCCATCCAAGCCGCCACCACTCTTTCGACCTCATGGTGGGCCACGCTCACTCAATCTCTCTCTCTCTCTCTCTGTATGTCTCGATTGACCTCGCTCTTTCTCGGACAAAAATGATATATCACCATGTTGAGCCCAATTCGACCTATTCACATTGTATACTCTCCCACGCACATCGTCTATCTAGGTCACTCTCTCCAACCCATCTCACTCTTTCGATCGCACGGCGACCCTATGTGATCGGTTGACCTTGCTTCCTCTCACGCACAAAATATATCTACACGTCTGTGACTGGATCATCTCTCAAGCTCTATCTTGCAGCCCTGACCCTTGCCAAAAAGCTCAATCGGACAATATCTCTCCAGAGCATATATATTTGTTCAATGAATGTCGGACCACACTCACTTTGTCTCTCTATCTATATGTCTCTCGATCGACCTCCCTTTCTCACACCGTATCTTCCACGCGTTGAAGCTACTACCTCTCCATGCCTCGCAAAGCCGGAGCTATTTACATTGTGAGGGGCACTCCAACCTTGGATTAATTTGTGTAGGCATTTATTCCGGTCGGTTTAGATTATATTTTCGTAGCATTCGGCCCACAACTACTCCAATCACCGTAGCGGGTAATTAAGCTACGGGGAGCACCTACTATGAGCACCGGGGAGCCGTTGGATTGAAGATGCAGCGGCACACACGAGGCCTGAATGTTTTATTTGCAAAAAAACCTTTGGAGAGTTAGGAAATTGCGCATAATTACAAAGACTACTCCCAAGCCATTGGATCTCACTTCCAACGGTGTAAAAACTCGTATCACCATAGTATCTAAGCTGCAGGGTGGATGTGATATTCTATGCCGCTGTCATTTTTGTTCGTAAACTTGCAAAAAAACATGTAACTCGTGTCGTTACTTGTCTAACCACGCAAAGTGTTTGTTCAAAAAAACCATCCTACACTGAAATATCGGAACAACACATGGGGGTCCCACTTGTCATTAATCAAATTTGGACCTAAAACTAGCAAATCTGAAAGACGAGATTCGAACTGGCAACCTGGACTACAAAGCATAAGTCGATAGCCTAAAAAAACGAACGGTTGTTGGCTTTGTCCCATAACTTGATTTTATACAGTACTTGCGTTGAGTAGAGTAGAGGGAGTGCCTTGTCAACACGTGCATAACCGTTATCTCACTTACTGGTGGGTCCCAGCTCTGCGATCTCAATCTCTCTTCTCTCCATCGTCTAACCTTTGCACGGGCACACGAAGAGCGGCGCTAGGTTGGCGTGGTGTTATTAAAACTAAAAAAACTTGGAAAATAGAAGAATCGCCTAGAATAAGAGACATTGTGGCTAGTCAAGACGGAGCTAACTACATCTATCCTCCGTGCCACGTTTGCATGATGAAGCTGTGTGGCTAGTGGGGTGTTTTCAACCGACTGGCTGGGTCCCGAGGTCGAACCAAAGGTACTACGTCTGATACAGCATATTTTTACACGCACATTTTTCCTCTGTGCCGAGACATGGCACACCCTACCGCGCGGTTTTGGGGTCCTCCCGGGTGGTGCACGCATATATTCTTCCTGACGTGGGATGCCCTACCGCGCGTTTTCTGGGTCCTCCTTGGTTGTAGCGCCGAAGCAAGTAAATGAGTCGTCAAATCACGAAAGACCACCTTTCTCGCCGAGTACATCAGTGAAGCACCGTGGCTAGCTAGTTGGGCTAGTTCAACCAATTAGCTAGGCCGCCGCGACATTTGTTTTTTCACCCCTTTTTTTATCTACTTGCCGGCAGGTAAATTTAAATATCCAACGCAGCGTTGCTCTGGTGTTTGGGTGCGGCAGGATTTTTAATTTTTTGATTGACGGGAGCAGGCGCAGCAGGATTTTTAATTTTTTGATTGACGGGAGCAGGCGCGGCAGAAATTAGTCACGATGACTCCGCCTATACCCACTGCCCCCTGATGTGAGAAGTCATCGACTGGTGTTTTACCGTGGTGAAAACCAAAAGATTCCCCGCTCCCTCTGCCTTCCCGTAGATTGCATTGCCTTTCAGCCGTTTCGCCCCCTTTGCTTCCTCTCCCCATTGCTTCTACCTGGTGCCATGGCGGCGCAGCAGATCACGGAGTCCAAGGTGAGGCTCCTAACACAGGAGCTCCATGCCAAGATGCAGAGCTCAGGGCCAAGGGCATGGAGCTCCGTGAGCTCAAGGAGGAGAGGAGTGCCATGCTCCTCCGTTATGTGCAGGAGTTCACGAAGCTTCAAAAGCGGCAGGCGTCCACCACAAAGATGCTCGAGGCGTCGGCGGCGTTGCTGCAGAAAGCGGGAGATATGATAGGCCATCAGGGGAGCCGGCTGGAGCGCGAGCGGGCCGATCATGAAGAGGTCCAGGATCGCCTCAGCCACTTGGTGAACCAAGTCGCCACGCACGTGTTGCGGCTGCGCGATGCCTACCGTCGTGCCAGCGCGACGATGCCGGCTGTGGGGCTAAACCCTCTGCATGAGCATGTCCATGTCTCGGTGCAACATGACCGTTGGATCAAACTCAGACGGTGCAGATCAGTCACTGTAGCGCAAAGCGTGTGGGTGTGTTTGGTTGCATTCTCATCTCAATATAGTTGTTTCCTCTTCGTATATTTTTGTCAACCTACTAGTGTGGACTCATGTACCCTTCATGCACTCTGCCAAACACCCAAAAGTGGGTCGATCAGGGAACTTTTGCTCCCATCCTGTGCACCCTTCATACACCCTGCCTAACACTATTCGTGCTTCATGTGGTTCATGTTTCGTGGAGTACTGTAGCACCGTACTCTCCGTGCGCTGTGGACCTAGTTCTATTAACATTGATCTCACCGTCCATTCTCGACCGAACAGTCGAAAAAGCGGTACTATGTTACATATAGGAGTAGTTGACATGCGCACAACATCATTTGTTATCGTCATATCTTACTACACTAGCAACAAGATTGTGTAGTAGTGACGTATGAACCACTGCACATGCCTAGTAGTAGCAGCACTGTGTATGTTCAAGTGGCTGCCGTGTTTCGCACTCCTCCGTCGTAAGAGTGGAAACGCTTGCTGTAATCATTTTTTTCTTCTGAAAAATAGTGGACACGCTCTACCGTGCGGATCCTCCTCCAGCCATGCACTAAATTACTCACTTTCGCCGACGTGTGGGACAGCCAGCATCGGGGTCCACCAGCCATGCACTAAATTACTCTGTAGTAGAGTGACGGTAGACTACCCCGATCGAAGCGCCGTAGTAATGCCCAATGAACCGTCAAATCAAAAAAAAAACCTCCTTTTCAGCAGTAAGTTGGACGGACGAAGCAACCATCATTTCACTCTTCTCTCTCAGCTTCGTCTCTACCCAACCCTCGCTTCTGTCTCATCTTTTTCCTCATTTCCTCAAGAAAACCCCGACCTGCTTCTGCCATTGTTCTTCTCTCCCAAAGAAGGAAAGGTGAGCGCATCAATGGTGTTGATTCTGGCCAAGGCCCGGTCTTGCAACCCTGAGACTGATCCTATAACTCCCTCTCTTTTCTTACTTTGGGTTTGTGATTATGGTTTATTTTCTTTTATTTCTATTTAAAAGTTTCTTGATGGACGCTGGAGCACCGGCCGAAGTGATGTCTATGGCTCCGGCCAAAACCGTCGAGGCTCATGGTACGAAGAAGCGCAAGCACCCCGCCGAGACTACCGCAGACAAGCTCAAAGCCATCGCCCTGTCCAAGCCCCCCCTCTCCGGGATCCCTCATTAAGCAAGTCCAAGTAATATCTCTTCTTGACGATCTTTTTCTCGATCTTGATCGTGTTTTTTCATCTAACACGCAGTACTAGTACTAGTAGTACAACTTTCTGGGTGATCTTGCATGTGATTTTTGTGTGCCAAATGACGGTTCTAAATTCCTCTTTTGACCAAAACATGCGAGAGGTTGACACTGATTTCTTATAGATTACTTTCAACTAGTACTTTATGAACATCAATGCTACCTTTTAAGAGGGTATATTTGCCTCAGTAACTTGTGTTATGGATATTGCATGTAATCCCTCTGCTCTCATGCCTTTGAAGACATGTTCTAGTGTCTTTGTTCACTCATTTCTGTGCGTATATGTAGTCATATATGGAGTATAATATCGAAAATCATGTTATATTTCTGAACGGAGGTAGTAATAAAATATGGTTTCTGCTTGAATTAGAACCAGGTCCACGGTGGAGATGAAGTTCTCAAAGTCATGCCGTGTGAACTGGAAGACCTGATGATGAGTTCTACTGCTGAACTATCCAGTTGCTGTGTCCTTGTCGCCACATGTCCTGAACTAGTGTTTTCCTGTAGCATTGTTGTCAGGCATGTTCTCGAGGCTGTACTTGACCAGAACAATTTCCTGGTTGTGCCTTCGATTACGAAGGGTGTGGTTCTTGTAAAGCTTCCCAACAAATCTGATGTGGCCTGTCTTCATCATCATGTTTATGAGTGGAAAGACCACTCTGTTAGGTTCTCCAAGGTTGACAAGATGGTGATGGTGCGTGTAGACATCTCACACGAAGTCCATGGCCTAGTCAGTTGTGCGGGGTTCATCCTGTTGGTCGGTGGCAAAAAATAGTCTGCAGAGTTTAGTTAGTGCAACTTTGCTTGTCTGTAGTAAGTACTATTGTTCAGTACTTGATTTGTGTTTGTGAACCCTGTATTGTTTATTAGTATCCATATTTTGGTGTGTGGTCAGTCCTGAGAACGGTCTATGTTAATGTCTGTCCACTCAATTTAGTCTGTATATTATGAAGTATCCATATCATATTTTTTGTGAGGACGGTCTATCAATTATGGTTACACTCCAATATCTGTATGCATTGCAGGGTTTATTGCACCCACCAGGATTTCCAGCCCCATGGATGTTCGGTCCATACGATTTGTCACGACCTTTGGACTGTCCTGCTTGTGGGAGTAGGCGGGCCCCCTGCATGCCACGCGTAGTTGAACGATCAATCTTCTGTTTAGTACTTCAACATAGTGATTTCCTGGTAAGGATTCACTCGTGTCACATCAAGTAAATCTTATTGATTTAATGTCTAAATCTTATTGATTTAATGTCATGTTTTCTTTGTTTTCCTGCAATTTTACGATGCAGGTTTTGCCATATGATATTCATCACAGAATAAACCGTTTGGTTTGCTCTACGATGGCTATTTTTGAAGGTTTCACTTCTTATGTCATGTCAGTTACAAAGGCACTGTCCATCACTTATATTACTGGAAAAAATTGGATTAGTCTGTTGTCTGAGTACAAGCTGAATCCCTATGATGAACTGCAGTTTGGTTTAACAAAAACGCCACAATTAGTCCTTCTCGCGTTTAAAAGAAATGAAGAAAAATACTGGATCACGGTCATGGATCCTAGTCAAGTTAGAAAGCTGATCATAGTAGACCAGACACGATCGCCGCTGTCTCGCATAGATCAAGCACCGACAGTTGCTCTAGCACTGACAGCGGCAGTAGCTCAGTCTGATCCAGCTGAGGATTGGGCACCGACCGCGTCAGCGGATCAGTCTGATCTACCGGAGGATCGGGCATCGACACCGGCACCTACTCCGACACTGGCACCAGCTCTACAAGGAGCACCATCTCCGACAGCAGCAGCGGCTTCGGCACCTGCACCAACACTTGCACTTGCATCTGCTCCGGCCCGCGCAGTTGCACCGGCAACAGACTGGGATGCAGTTCGCACTTCATATACCAAAGTCGTTACAAAAACCGACATGTCCACCTTCTTGGTAAGCATTGGCCACCCAAGTGCTTCATTCTTTTTCCTTTCCATGTTATTTCACATGATTCACTGTGTTGATCTAACTGTTTGGGTATGTCTTCTTGTTTGCAAACAGAGAATTCCTAGAGCAACGAGGGAGTCGTTCAACAATCCGGGCAACCGCGGCAAAGTTTCTCTTACCATGTGTAGCCTTGGTGTGAATGAACCTGCTCAATATATCATAAGTACAAAGGATGGTCGCATGATGGTTGATGCTAAAGGATGGTCAAGGTTCAAATCTAAATCATATCTTGCGGTAGAGGATGATGTCAAAATCGAACTTTCTCGGCAAGGAGAGCTGGTCCAAATCAACTTTGAAATTCTTCAGTAGCAGCACGCAACTGCCTAACTGATCTATCCTCCGAGAGATTTTGATGTAATAATCTGGCATGGTGAAACAAGTGTCATGTGTGTATAAGTAGTACGATAGTATTATTTATCACATGGTATATCGTTGATAGAATTGCAACTCTGATTGCTGGTTAGGAACTGTTGTTCGATTTCATTCCAACAGCTGTCGTGCTTTATTCAATTTTGTGTATTCGCCTTGCGACAACATCTAAAACCAGCGCCGTACCGATCGCTTGCAATATGAAAAGCGCTAAGGTAGAACACATGGGCCCCCAAACATGCAGGGTTGGCCTGCGGCCCAAAGTCCAGAACCTGGTTTCGAGAAGCACTAGCTCAGTGCAGAAGTGGCGTCCTCCTCCTGCTGTGGGTTGGGGGAAGATGAATGTTGATGCTGCGTTATCTCGCAATGGTGAAAGGGGAGCCCTGGCAGCTGTGAGTCGGGATCATATAGGCTTGTTCCTTGGAGCATCGGCACTGGTGTGCAAAAGTGTTACTGATCCAGAGATCCTAGAGGCAATGGCATGTTGCGAGGGGCTATCTCTAGCTCTTGACTTAAACCTGCAACAAGTTCAGATTAGCACCGATTTTTCAGCAACAGTCAAGCATATTGGAGAGGCATACTTGGGGCCCAACAAAGTTATTATGGACGAGATCAAGATGAAGAAGAATATGTTCCAAACCATGGAGATCATACATGAAAAATGCGAGTGTAATGTTGAAGCGCATGTGCTTGCAAAAGCTGCTACTTCTTTGCCCTGTGGACGCCATCTTTGGCTCACAGGAACCCCTGAAATTATTTGTATACCTATGACTGTTAATCTTCAATAAAGCAGCTTTTATCCCTAAAAAAACATCTGAGTATTATATTCTCAGCTGAACCCCCATAATGCCCGTGCGTTGCAGAGGGAGTATTTTTCTCGGCAAGGTGAGCCTGTGATATAAAAGATTTGTATATTTCTTTACAGAGGGAGTATCTCTCTGCCAAAAAATATATTTATGTGTAACTAGTTACTCATGTCTTTCTACTTCCTTTCGCTGATATGTGGGGCAACCGGCAACAGGGTCCATGTGCCATATGCACAAATTAGAGTGCACAACTTCATGGTAGACACACCCCGGTCGTAGCGCTGCAGTAATGCCCAATGAGCCGTCAAATCACAACCCCCTTTCCAGCTTTAGCAGTAAGCTGGATGGACGAAGCGGCAATATTTCACGGGGCCTGAATCCCTTTCTCCCTCGTCTGCCTGCTCAGAGAAAACCCTCTCTCGACGATTGCATAGGGTTTTCTCATGGAGAACCAGGTACGAATTCTTCATCCATCCCCGATAAACCCAAGTCCCTTGGTCGCAGGAAATCCTAGGATGGCAGCCGCCGCCGTTGATGCATTTTTCTTCGTACTGAATCTAGTGTGTTTCATTTACAGTGCCCAAAGTGCAAGTACCCTACAGGTTTCTATGCCCTCGGCGAGACGCCACACTTGTTCCTTCTCATCCTAACACAACATTTTGAAACACACACAATATGCTCCTAGAATCCTCTTTTCTATCCGGGAGGGTGGGGGTTTTTTGAACATGCTGTGTTCTCATATTATTTTCCTGCAGTGTATTATTTGCTCTGCCAGAACACATGTACTCAAGATGCTCGGCCTTGCCATAACTGAATACACTAGTTTAATGGTCACAGTGAAGATAAGCCATGGATATAAGTTCCGAGTTGGGTTCATGAACCAAGAAGATCGCTGCTTTTTTTATGGCCGAACTTGGACAAACTTTCTCAAGTGTTACAGACTGAAAGTTGGCGCACGAATGTTGATGGAAATAGCAGAACCTGGTCTCATCTTCACTGCGATCTTCCACTGTAACATCCCAAATTTTCAATTTTGAATGTTATACATTAGATCATCATTGCATATCATATTTTGTTTTGCTTTTGGTTTGATCCTAGAAATTTCTACGCAACTCAAGGACCCACAGAGAGAGTTGGGAAATTCTTTATTTTCATATTTGAGTTTTCTCAAATTTTGAGAATAGGATCATTTGATTTTTATTATTTTATCATCAATTATTTCTATTACAAAAATATGAGAGAGGGAATAAAATGACTTTCCCAAAATAAAGAAATATTGAGGATTTAATAATAAAATCAACTAAGATTTTATTTCGGAGTTTTTGTTATTTTATTTGAATTTAGGAAAAATGTGCGTTTTTCAAAATTGCATTTAGGCCCGAAATAAATGTTCACCTTGTGCGGATTCATTTTAGAAGCTCGGGAAAAATTATTTCGGGATTTTTGGAGTCCGTTTAGTATTTATTTTTATTTTTCTTCTGCGCATAATTATTTAAAAAAACGAACCGACATACGGGCCGTGTCCGACCGGGACTCCGGCCCGCTAGGCTTTATAAGACGGGGGGAGCCAGCCGAGGCCCAGCCGCGCCCCCGAACCCTAGCCACCCGACGTCGTCGCCAGTGCCGCCGCCACCGCGCCTCGCCGCCCACGCCGCCCTGCCGCCGCCGCAGACGCCGCCTCGCCGCCCGCGCCGCCGCGCCGCCTCGCCGCCGCGCCGCCCCGCCACCCGCGCCGCCCCGCTGCCCCGCCGCCGCTTGCCGGACGCCGCCGACTTGCCACCGAGGTCGCCTCGATTTCTGCGCCGGTTTTTTTATTTTTTTTCTCGAAAAACCGTTCGGTTTTTCGTCGGTTTTTTTAGTTTCGGTTTTTCTAAATAGATCGGCTTTTCCGATTTGTTTAATTAGCGAGCGTTCGTCCGTTCGTTCGTTCTAGCGAACGTTCGTCGTTTTCCTTTTTCTCGGATTAAATCCGCGATTTTTCTGTTCGCGATTTCTGATCCGATTTTCTTTTTAGTATAACTTTTCGCTCGTTTATCGGAATCAGGCGATTCAAGCGCCTGGAGTTTCGTCTTAAAACCCTCTATCCGTTTAACCAACTTAAACAAGTTTTTGCTACTGTAAAATTTGACTTAGATCCAGATTAGTAGAACGAAGTTGTTTTCTTTCATCATTTGACTTTTGTTGCTTCGTTCGATTTGATTCTTTTGCCAACCGGAGTTCTTAATTTGAACCTTCTGGTTAGATCTCTTATTTGAGTTTTACCTGTGCATTAGATGAGTACTTATTGTATGCTTGTTTGTTTGTCTGCGATAGAATACCCGGAGTGCGCCGCTTGTTACTTCGAATCGCTAGGTTTCTCGGATCATCAGCAAGGCAAGTAACACCTTGATCATACCTTTTCTACTACCCAGTTTTATTGCATTAGATCAATCCTCAAACATTGCATGGTTAGGATCTAATTAAATTGTGGGATGGGAAGTAGTTGAGGTAGTACCTATTACCTGTTTATTTTCAAACCTTTGGGAGTTACTTCTACATTTGCTTATTATGCCATGCTATGCTAGTAGACGTGGATTGGGTGAGTGATATCCATGACATATGTGAGTTTGTTAATTAAAGGTTTATCTAAGGTGGCAACTTAAACACACATCTGGGTGGATTGAGGCACCTGGGTAGTCCAGGACTTGTCTGTTTTCTTTTGGACCGCCACCCAGGCTCAAAGGGATCATGAGATTATTCATACTAGAAACTTCCGTGTGCAGCCACAAGCTATTATGGGCTCTAGCATAGTTGACTAAGTCGAGCGAACTCTTACAGTGGTAGACTAGCAGATGTAGGGGATGTAGGTGGTACGGTCTACCCGATCGTAAGGTGCTAGCGCTTCTGAAAGACTATGTCTCAGTCATCCGTTTCTCAAACACCATGTAGTGCGAGAAACCAAACGGAGGCGATCGAGTCTTGTGGGGAAAAGTGCACAAACCTCTGCAGAGTGTATTAAACTAATCATGGTTAGCCGTGTCCCCGGTTATGGACGTTTTGAGTATCTAGTACCTGGATTATCATGTGAATCTCAACATGTTACTCTAAATTAATTTTATTGGGTTTTTTTGATAATGATGATGTTTAATTGGGATTGAGGATGCTGTCAACCATTCTCAATGTTTAACAACTACCATGATAGTTAAATAAATTTATTCCTTTGTAGTAGGGAAAATTGGCTTTACGCAAAACAGTAACCATAGAGCTTTCCACCAGCCAAATATGCATATAGTATAGTTGTTTCATTCCATTACTCTCTATGTGTTACCTTGCCAGCATATTCCATGTGCTGACCCATTTCGGGCTGCAACGTTAATGTTGCAGAATTTGCAGATGACGATTAAGGAGTTTTAGGTCGTGGTTCTATACTCAGTGATGCCGTTGGAGTTGATGGACTCACTTATCTTCCAAGCCTTCCGCTGTTATCGTTATTAGATGGCCTTAAGCCATATTTATTGTAATAAGTTCTCTATGGAGACACTCAATGTAATAAGTGTGTGATTGCTACTCTGTTATAAATCCTCCGAGTACTGTGTGGTGTCAGCATTACTGATCCAGGGATGACACCGGAGCACAGAGATCAGACTGTTTGAGGTCTGGTCGCTACAGAGATGGTATCAGAGCACACGCTGACTGTAGGACACGACCACTAAGCTAAAGACCTAGATTACTATTCATTCTCTTCTTTTCTGACCTCTCATCTTTTCTACTCTTTAGGATGGCGGGTGCAAGGAACAAGTTCACGCAACCGGATGACGATACACCCTTTGGACGTCACTTGAAGGAAGTCACTAGATACCTGAACATAGGAATAC
>NC_053022.1:439085338-439106411 GCF_003073215.2 Triticum urartu | reverse complement strand
AAGTACTCGTTTTCTCTTTCAACTAAATTTAACCTCTCGGCAATAGGGTCGGTTGGAATTTCCGGTTCACATACCTCCTAGAAAAAATTTCTATGTCAACTTGATGGGCATAATTTGTCATAAACACGAAATGCAACTAGTTTTAAAAGAGAATATACATACCACATCCGAATCATAACAAGGACTAGGGCCGACGGGGACGGATATCAAAACCATGGCACTATATGTATAACAAACAACGTACGGGTAAGATAATTATACGAGTAACTATATATCCAAATCACACAAACATCAATTTTTATATAAAATTTCATGAACAAGAGGCTCACCACAAGGTGGTGCCGGCGACGGGACGCTGCGGGCGATCGACGGTGGCTACGATGGAGATTTAGAAGGCACTAAGTAAACCACACCTACATATGCAAACTAAGTGTTATTTTTTACCTCAAATTGCATATAAATCAAATACTAGCACATATATATATCCTCCCAAATTACTAAACTCACAAATTAATCACTATATAAAGCATTGCAAGAGCTAATCTAGCAATGAGGGATGAAAGGACAAAGTTGCTAACCTTTGTGATCATTTGAATGGATGGGGGCCTTCAAATCTTGACAAATTTTGGGCAAAATGTGTGATGAGATCGAGAGGAAGAGGGGAAGAACAGAGGGGAGAGGGGAAAGGGGAAGAACAGAGCGAGCTCGGGTGGACGAAGGGTTTATGTACGACGACCTTTAGTACCCGTTTGTGCCAAGAACCGGTACTAAAGTGCTAGAGGGGCCCCAGTCTGACAACATCCTGCCACCACTCTCATTAGTACTGGTTCGTGGCACGAACCGGTGCTAAAGGTTCACCACGAACCGGTACTAATGAAAGCGGCCCGGCTAGCCGTTGGAACCGGCACTAATGTATACATTAGTGTCGGCTCAAATACAAACCGGCACTAATGTGCTTCACGTTTGACCCTTTTTCTACTAGTGTTAGCACCCGATCGTTTCGTATGTTGCTATTGCTTTCTTCATGACTTATACATGTTCCTATGACTATGAGATTATGCAACTCCCGTTTGCCGGAGGAACACTTTGTGTGCTACCAAACGTCACAACGTAACTGGGTGATTATAAAGGAGCTCTACAGGTGTCTCCAAAGGTACATGTTGGGTTGGCGTATTTCGAGATTAGGATTTGTCACTCCGATTGTCGGAGAGGTATCTCTGGGCCCTCTCGGTAATGCACATCACATAAGCCTTGCAAGCATTGCAACTAATAAGCTAGTTGCGAGATGATGTATTACGGCACGAGTAAAGAGACTTGCCGGTAACGAGATTGAACTAGGTATTGGATACCGACGCTTGAATCTCAGGCAAGTAACATACCGATGACAAAGGGAACAACGTATGTTGTTATGCGGTCTGACCGATAAAGATCTTCGTAGAATATGTAGGAGCCAATATGGGCATCCAGGTCCCGCTGTTGGTTATTGACCAGAGATTTGTCTCAGTCATGTCTACATTGTTCTCGAACAGTAGGGTCCGCACGCTTAACATTACGATGACAGTTATTATGAGTTTATGCATTTTGATGTACCGAAGTTAGTTCGGAGTCCCGGATGTGATCACGGACATGACGAGGAGTCTCGAAATGGTCGAGACATTAAGATTGATATATTGGATGGCTATATTCGGACATCGGAATTGTTCCGGGTGATTTCGGAGAAAACCGGAGTGCCGGAGGGGTTACCGGAACCCCCCGGGGAAGTAATGGGCCTTATTGGGCCTGAGGGGAGAGAGAGGGCAGCAGCCCAAGAGGTGGCGCCCCTCCCCCTCATGGGGAGTCCGAATTGGACTAGGAGGGGGGCGCGGCCCCCCTTTCCCTCTCCCTATCCCTCTCTTTCCTTCCCCCTCCCTACTCCTAGTTGGACTAGGAAAGGGGAGTCCTACTCCCACTAGGAGAAGGACTCCCCCCTCTCTCCTTGGCGCACCAAGGGCCGGCCGGCCTCCCCTTGCTCCTTTATATACGGGGGCAGGGGGGCACCCTAGGACACACAAGTTGATCCACGTGATCGTTCCTTAGCCGTGTGCGGTGCCCCCTGCCACCATATTCCACCTCGATCATATCGTTGTAGTGCTTAGGCGAAGCCCTGCGTCAGTAGAACATCATCATCGTCACCATGCCGTTGTGCTGACGGAACTCATCCCCGAAGCTTTGCTGGATCGGAGCCCGGGGAGCGTCATCGAGCTATACGTGTGCTAAGAACTCGGAGGTGCCGGAGTAACGGTGCTTGGATCGGTCGGATCGGGAAAACGTACGACTACTTCCTCTACATTGCGTCAACGCTTCCGCGTCGGTCTACGAGGGTACGTAGACAAACACTCTCCCCTCTCGTTGCTATGCATCACCATGATCTTGCGTGTGCGTAGGAAATTTTTTGAAATTACTGCATTCCCCAACAGTGGCATCCGAGCCTAGGTTTTATGGTTTGATGTTATATGCACGAGTAGAACACAAGTGAGTTGTGGGCGATATAAGTCATACTGCCTACCAGCATGTCATACTTTGGTTCGGCGGTATTGTTGGATGAAGCGGCCCGGACCGACATTACGCGTACTCTTACGCGAGACCGGTTCTCCCGACGTGCTTTGCACAAAGGTGGCTTGCGGGTGACAGTTTCTCCAACTTTAGTTGAACGAGTGTGGCTACGCCCGGTCCTTGCGAAGGTTAAAACAGCACCAACTTGACAAACTATCGTTGTGGTTTTGATGCGTAGGTAAGCTTGGTTCTTGCTTAAGCCCGTAGCAGCCACGTAAAACTTGCAACAAACAAAGTAGAGGACGTCTAACTTGTTTTTGCAGGGCATGTTGTGATGTGGTATGGTCAAGACATGATGCTAAATTTTATTGTATGAGACGATCATGTTTTGTAACCGAGTTATCGGCAACTGGCAGGAGCCATATGGTTGTCGCTTTATTGTATGCAATGCAATCGCCCTGTAATGCTTTACTTTATCACTAAGCGGTAGCGATAGTCGTAGAAGCATAAGATTGGCGAGACGACAACGATGCTAAGATGGAGATCAAGGTGTCGCGCCGGTGACCATGGTGATCATGACGGTGCTTCGGAGATGGAGATCACAAGCACAAGATGATGATGGCCATATCATATCACTTATATTGATTGCATGTGATGTTTATCTTTTAATGCATCTTATCTTGCTTTGATTGACGGTAGCATTTTAAGATGATCTCTCACTAATTATCAAGAAGTGTTCTCCCTGAGTATGCACCGTTGTGAAAGTTCTTCGTGCTGAGACACCACGTGATGATCGGGTGTGATAGGCTCTACGTTCAAATACAACGGGTGCAAAACAGTTGCACACGCGGAATACTCAGGTTATACTTGACGAGCCAAGCATATACATATATGGCCTCGGAACACGGAGACCGAAAGGTCGAGCGTGAATCATATAGTAGATATGATCAACATAATGATGTTCACCATTGAAAACTAATCCATTTCACGTGATGATCGGTTATGGTTTAGTTGATTTGGATCACGTGATCACTTAGAGGATTAGAGGGATGTCTATCTAAGTGGGAGTTCTTAAGTAAAATGATTAATTGAACTTTAATTTATCATGAACTTAGTCCTGGTAGTATTAGCATATCTATGTTATAGATCAATAGCTCGCGTTGTTGCTTCCCTATGTTTATTTTTGATATGTTCCTTGAGAAAAATTATGTTGAAAAATGTTAGTAGCAATGATGCGGATTGGATCCGTGATCTGAGGTTTATCCTCATTGCTGCACAGAAGAATTATGTCCTTGATGCACCGCTAGGTGACAGACCTATTGCAGGAGCAGATCCAGACGTTATGAACGTTTGGCTAGCTCAATATGATGACTACTTGATAGTTTAAGTGCACCATGCTTAATGGCTTAGAATCGGGACTTCAAAGACGTTTTGAACGTCATGGACCATATGAGATGTTCTAGGAGTTGAAGTTAATATTTCAAGCAAATACCCGAGTTGAGAGATATGAAGTCTCCAACAAGTTCAATAGCTAAAAGATGGAGGAGAATCGCTCAACTAGTGAGCATGTGCTCAGATTGTCTGGGTACTACAATCGCTTGAATCAAGTGGGAGTTAATCTTCCAGATAAGATAGTGATTGAAAGAATTCTCTAGTCACCATCACGAAGTTAGTAGAACTTCGTGATGAACTATGATATGCAAGGGATAACGGAAACGATTCCCAAGCTCTTCGTAATGCGGAAATTGATGAAGGTAGAAATCAAGAAAAACATCAAGTGTTGCTGGTTGACAAGACCACTAGTTTCAAGAAAAGGGCAAAGGGAAGAAGGGGAACTTCAAGAAGAATGGCAAGCAAGTTGCTGCTCAAGTGAAGAAGCCCAAGTCTGATCCTAAGTCTAAGACTAAGTGCTTTTACTGCAAAGGGACTGGTCACTGGAAGTGGAACTGCCCCAAGTATTTGGCGGATAAGAAGGATGGCAAGGTAAACAAAGGTATATTGGATATACTGTTATTGATGTGTACTTTACTAGTGTTTATAGCAAACCCTCGGCATTTGATACTGGTTCATTTGCTAAGATTAATAACTCGAAACGGGAGTTGCAGAATAAACAGAGACTAGTTAAGGGTGAAGTGACGATGTGTGTTGGAAGTGGTTCCAAGATTGATATGATCATCATCGCACACTCCCTATACTTTCGGGATTAGTATTGAACCTGAATAAGTATTATTTGGTGTTCGCGTTGAGCATGAATATGATTTGATCATGTTTATTGTAATACGGTTATTCATTTAAGTAAGAGAATAAATTGTTGTTATGTTTACATGAATAAAACCTTATATGGTTACACACCCAATGAAAATAGTTCGTTGGATCTCGATCGTAATGGTACACATAATCATAATATTGAAACCAAAAGATGCAAAGTTAATAATGATAGTGCAACTTATTTGTGGCACTGCCGTTTAGGTCATATTGGTGTAAAGTGCATGAAGAAACTCCATGCTGATGGGATTTTGGAATCACTTGATTATGAATCACTTGATGCTTGCGAACCATGCCTCATGGGCAAGATGACTAAGACTCCGTTCTCCGGAGCGAGCAACTAACTTATTGGAAATAATACATACTGATGTATGCGGTCCGATGAGTGTTAAGGCTCACGGCAAGTATCGTTATTTTCTGAAATTCACAGATGATTTGAGCAGATATGGGTATATCTACTTGATGAAACATAAGTCTGAAACATTTGAAAAGTTCAAAGAATTTCAGAGTGAAGTGGAAAATCATCGTGACAAGAAAATAAAGTTTCTACGTTCTAATCGCGGAGACAAATATTTGAGTTACGAGTTTGGTCTTCAGTTAAAAACAATGTGAAATAGTTTCACTACTCACGCCACCTGGAACACCACAATGTAATGGTTTGTCCGAACGTCATAACCCTACTTTATTAGATATGGTGCGACCTATGATGTTTCTTACCGATTTACCACTATCGTTTTGGGGTTATGCATTAAAGACAGCTGCATTCACGTTTAAAAGGGCACCATTTAAGTCCGTTGAGATGACACAATCTGAACTGTGGTTTGGCAAGAAACCAAAGTTGTCGTTTCTTAAAGTTTGGGATTGTGATGCTTATATGAAAAGGTTTCATCCTGATAAGCTCAAAACCAAATCGGAGAAATATGTCTTCATAGGATACCCAAAGGAAACTGTTGAGTACACCTTCTATCACAGATCCGAAGGTAAGACGTTCGTTGCTAAGAATGGATCCTTTCTAGAGAAGGAGTTTCTCTTGAAAGAAGTGAGTGGAAGAAAAGTAGAAAACTTGATAAGGTAATTGTACCTTCTCCCTTATTGGAAAGTAGTTCATCACAAAAATATGTTCTTGTGACAACTACACCAATTAGTGAGGAAGCTAATGATGATGATCATGTAACTTCAAGATCAAGTTACTACCGAATCTCGTAGGTAAAGTAGAGTGAGATCCGCACCAGAGTGGTACGCTAATCCTGTTTTGGAAGTCATGTTGCTAGACCATGACGAACTTGCGAACTATGAGGAAGCGATGATGAACCCAGATTCCGCAAAATGGCTTGAAGCCATGAAATCTGAGATGGGATCCATGTATGAGAACAAAGTATGGACTTTGGTTGACTTGCCCGATGATCAGCAAGCAATTGAGAATAAATGGATCTTCAAGAAGAAGACTGACGCTGACGGTAATATTACTGTCTACAAAGCTCGACTTGTCGCAAAAGGTTTTCGACAAGTTCAAGGGGTTGACTACAATGAGACCTTCTCACCCGTAGCGATGCTTAAGTCTGTCCGAATCATGTTAGCAATTGCCGCATTTTATTTATTATGAAATCTGGCAGATGGATGTCAAAACTGCATTCCTGAATGGATTTCTGGAAGAAGAGTTGTATATGATGCAACCGGAAGGTTTTGTCGATCCAAAGGGAGCTAACAAAGTGTGCAAGCTCCAGCGATCCATTTATGGACTGGTGCAAGCCTCTCGGAGTTGGAATAAACGTTTTGATAGTGTGATCAAAGCATTTGGTTTTATACAGACTTTCGGAGAAGCCTGTATTTACAAGAAAGTGAGTGGGAGCTCTGTAGCATTTCTGATATTATATGTGGATGACATATTGCTGATTGGAAATGATATAGAATTTCTGGATAGCATAAAGGGATACTTGAATAAAAGTTTTTCAATGAAAGACCTCGGTGAAGCTGCTTACATATTAGGCATTAAGATCTATAGAGATAGATCAAGACGCTTAATTGGACTTTCACAAAGCACATACCTTGACAAAATTTTGAAGAAGTTCAAAATGGATCAAGCAAAGAAAGGGTTCTTGCCTGTGTTACAAGGTGTGAAGTTGAGTAAGACTCAATGCCCGACCACTGCAGAAGATAGAGAGAATATGAAAGATGTCCCTATGCATCAGCCATAGGATCTATCATGTATGCAATGCTGTGTACCAGACCTGATGTGTGCTGCTATAAGTTCTAGCAGAGTACCAAAGTATCCAGGAGTGGATCACTGGACAGCGGTCAAGAAACATCCTGCAAATACCTGAAAAGACTAAGGATATGTTTCTCGTATATGGAGGTGACAAAGAGCTCACCGTAAAAGGTTACGTTGATGCAAGCTTTGACACTGATCCGGACGATTCTTAAATCGCAAACCAGATACATGTGTTTACATTAAACGGTGTAGCTGTCAGTTGGCAGTTCTAACAAAGCGTCGTAGCGGGGATCCATGTGAAGCGGAGTACATAGCTGCCTTCGGAAGCAGCAAATGAAGGAGTCTGGGATGAAGGAGTTCATATCCGATCTAGGTGTCATACCTAATGCATCGGGTCCAATGAAAATCTTTTGTGACAATACTGGTGCAATTGCCTTGGCAAAGGAATCCAGATTTCACAAAAACCAAACACATCAAGAGACGCTTCAATTCCATCCGCGATCTAGTCTAGGTGCGAGACATAGAGATTTGCAAGATACATACGGATCTGAATGTTGCAGACCCGTTGACTAAGCCTCTCTCACGAGCAAAACATGATCAGCACCAAGGCTCCATGGGTGTTAGAATCATTATTATGTAATCTAGATTATTGACTCTAGTGCAAGTGGGAGACTGAAGGAAATATGCCCTAGAGGCAATAATAAAGTTATTATTTATTTCCTTATATCATGATAAATGTTTATTATTCATGCTAGAATGTATTAACCGGAAACATAATACATGTGTGAATACATAGACAAACAAAGTGTCACTAGTATGCCTCTACTTGACTAGCTCGTTAATCAAAGATGGTTATGTTTCCTGAACCATGAACAAATGAGTTGTTATTTGATAACGAGGTCACATCATTAGTTGAATGATCTGATTGACATGACCCATTTCATTAGCCTAGCACCCGATCGTTTAGTATGTTGCTATTGCTTTCTTCATGAACTTATACATGTTCCTATGACTATGAGATTATGCAACTCCCGTTTGCCAGAGGAACACTTTGGGTGCTACCAAACGTCACAACGTAACTGGGTGATTATAAAGGAGCATTACAGGTGTCTCCAAAGGTAGATGTTGGGTTGGCGTATTTCGAGATTAGGATTTGTCACTCCGATTGTCGGAGAGGTATCTCTGGGCCCTCTCGGTAATGCACATCACATAAGCCTTGCAAGCATTACAACTAATATGTTAGTTGTGAGATGATGTGTTACGGAACGAGTAAAGAGACTTTCCGGTAACGAGATTGAACTAGGTATTGGATACCGACGATCAAATCTCGGGCAAGTAACATACCGATGACAAAGGGAACAACGTATGTTGTTATGCGGTCTGACCGATAAAGATCTTCGTAGAATATGTAGGAGCCAATATGGGCATCCAGGTCCCGCTATTGGTTATTGACCGGAGACGTGTCTCGGTCATGTCTACATTATTCTCGAACCCGTAGGGTCCGCACGCTTAAGGTTACGATGACAGTTTCATTATGAGTTTATGCATTTTGATGTACCGAAGGTTTTTCGGAGTCCCGGATGTGATCACGGACATGACGAGGAGTCTCGAAATGGTCGAGACGTAAAGATTGATATATTGGAAGCCTATGTTTGGAAATCGGAAGTGTTCCGGGTGAAATCGGGATTTTACCGGGTTACTGGGAGGTTACCGGAACCCCCCGGGAGCCATATGGGCCTTCATGGGCCTTAGTGGATAGGAGAAGGTGGCCGCCCCCCCCCTCTCTCTCTTTACCCCCTTGGGAATCCTAGTTGGAATAGGATTGGGGGGGAGTCCTACTCCCGGAAGGAGTAGGACTCCTCCTGCGCCCTCCTCCTTGGCCGGCGCCCCCCTCCCCCTTGGATCCTTTATATACTGAGGCAGAGGCACCCCAGAAAGACACAAGTCGATCCACGTGATCTATTCCTTAGCCGTGTGCGGTGCCCCCTGCCATCATATTCCTCGGTAATACTGTAGCGGAGTTTAGGCGAAGCCCTGCTGCTGTAGTTCATCAAAATCGTCACCACGCCGTCGTGCTGACGGAACTCTTCCCCGACACTTTGCTGGATCGGAGTCCGGGGATCGTCATCGAGCTGAACGTGTGCTCAAACTCGGAGGTGCCGTAGTTTCGGTGCTTGATCGGTTGGATCGTGAAGACGTACGACTACTTCCTCTACGTCGTGTCAACGCTTCCGCAGTCGGTCTGCGTTGGGTACGTAGACAACACTCTCCCCTCTCGTTGCTCGTAGGAAATTTTTGAAATTACTACGGAACCCAACAGGAGTCATGATGGAGCAAGTGAAGATGGCTCGGGAGGGCCAGCCAAGCAGCCTATGACGCAAGCTCGGCTCTTCAGAGCAACGTCCAGGTCAGTCGACTTTTGTTTTCCTGAAGATCTTTTGTATCTGTATCTGTACACCCACTGGGTGTGTCTGCTAATCCTTGGACGAGTGGGGGCACGCTAAGTGCAC
Source organism: Triticum urartu (assembly GCF_003073215.2). Taxonomy (NCBI): domain Eukaryota; kingdom Viridiplantae; phylum Streptophyta; class Magnoliopsida; order Poales; family Poaceae; genus Triticum; species Triticum urartu. Next base: position 439,096,895 of record NC_053022.1, on the reverse strand, counting down.
CCACTGGGTGTAGTCCCCGAGACTACGGTGGACTGCTGGCAGTCGACTGTAGTCTTTACATTGTGTTGCTGTGTCTGTATTTCTTCACTCGGTTTGGTCGGCCAGGTCGAGTGGTACTGTATCGTTGACTGCGGCAGTCGACTTTCCTCTTTTTTTGGTGAACTAGTGGGGGCACGCTGAGTGCACCCACTGGGTGTAGTCCCCGAGACTACTGTCGAATGTTTTTGATTCGGCTGTGTCTTAGAAACGTCCCATTGTCTCTTAGTTACTCGGAAGCAACTTATCTCGGACGTCTGTCGACTGATTTTTCTTTTTACAGAAATCTTGCGAACTTGTAGCTCGTTATACTGAGTTGGAGAAGCAGAAGATTCAACTGAACCTTGATCTGGAGTTGGCCAGAATAGAGCTGCAGAAGGTCAGGGACGGCGCCGCAGGTAGGACGACTTTGTTGACTGGTTTGTTTTTAGGCTTGAGAACTCTTCTGCTTGTTTCCGAATCAATCATCGTATTTCTTTCACAGAGAACTGAGCAAAGCTCTGGCGAAGAAGGATCAGGACTTGGCTGCTGCCCGCAAGGAGGCTGAAGACAAGATCGCTCTGGGTGAACAGAAGCTGGCTTCGGTCGACCACTTAGAAAAAGAGAATACCAGGTTGCAGACCGCTCTGACTGAAGCCAACAGGCTGACTGCAAATTGGAAGAAGGAGAACCTCCTCTTGGGCGAGAAGATGGAAGGCATCGCTCGTAGGAGGGACGACCTGGAGAGCTACTTGAGGAGCCTTGCCAAGAAGTTGTACATCAAGCTCGAAGGTGCCCATTCAGTTCCGACTTTTTTTTGTGTCGACTCAGTCTTATGAAAATTGACTTATCCTTGATCATGTATGCAGAGCTTTGCCAGAACTTTGAAGAGGAGACTGGGCGGATTGAAACAGGTTTGGATCCGATCAACTCTCCCGTGAAAGATGAAGCTGCCATGAATCTGCTCCGACTGGAATCTCCCGCATTGACGGCGCGTGGATTACTTGGCTCGACTGAAGCTGCCATGTCGCGGATCGACCCGGCACTTTGGCCAGAGCTATGCTCCAGAACGATCTCGAGTCTCTGATGACTCGACTCAACGGAATCCCTGACCGAGTGCAGGAGTGGAAGAAGTCTTCTGGCTCGGTGCGGCGCTGATGTGGCTCTGTCCCTGGTCCGCGTCCATTGCAAGGAGGCACGGGAGGAGAAGCTGGCCGCCATCCCAAGTTGCCAACACGAGGAAGCACAATTTCAGGACTTCATGGAGACCTTCATCGCTGCTGCCACCCGTATTGCAGACGGGATTGATCTGGATGAGTTCGTCGCCCCTTCCAGTCCTCCTCCTCCTGAGGAATGAAAAAACTTCTATGCTTCACTTTGAATTTGCCTCGGAATGCTGAGTGGAAGTGTAACAGTTAAACTCTGCCGAGCCGAGGGCTCGAATACTTTGATCTGAGGTCTGGGGGACCTTTTAGCTTTAATCTGAACTTGATTTTTGTTGAACATCTTCGTGGATGATTCGTCGAGGTGAACTTTGTCTCCGCTCGAAAGGAAAAGGATGGCCGACCCCACACCCTGTTACTGTTAGAGTGGGACGGAGCGCACGTTGTATTTGTGGCGAAGCTCTCCAGGAGACGGTGGTGGTCGACCCACACCCTGTTACTTGCAGAGTGGGATGCGAGCGCACATTGTATGGCGAAGCTCTCCAGGAGACGGTGGGCAGTCGATCTGCCCCTCGGTCGTTCTTGGAGGAATGAGATGTGTTTCATACTTAGGCGAGCACTGGGCTGCAGCTAAGCCCCGAGTGGAGGTTTGCTCTCACTCGGTAGGATTTATTAACACTTAGGCGAGCACTGGGCTGCAGCTAAGCCCCCCGAGTGGGAGGTTTGCTCTCCACTCGGTAGGATTTTAAACACTTAGGCGAGTGCCTAACTGCAGCTAAGTCTCTTAGTGGGAGAACTTAGGCGAGTACTGGACTGCAGCTAAGCCCCCGAGTGGGAGGTTTGCTCGCCACTCGGTAGGATTTTTAAACACTTAGGCGAGCACTGGGCTGCAGCTAAGCCCCCGAGTGGGAGTCTGGCTTGCCACTCGGTAGGATTTTTAAACACTTAGGTGAGCACTGAGCTGCAGCTAAGCCCCTGAGTGGGAGTCTGGCTCACCACTCGGTAGGATTTTTAAACACTTAGGCGAGCCCTGGGCTACAGCTAAGCCCCCGAGTGGGAGGTTTGCTCGCCACTCGGTAGGATTTTTAAACACTTAGGTGAGCACTTGGCTGCAGCTAAGCCCCCGAGTGGGAGGTTTGCTCGCCTCTCGGTAGGATTTTTCAGACTTAGGCGAAACGGATTCGCAGCTAAGTCACCCACTGGGGGATTTCGTATGCAAACAAAAGTGGCAGCAATTATTGGAACACTCTTGTCTTTGATAAAAATGAACTGCAGAAGTTTTTCTTATTACATCTCGTCCAAGGGAGAACTTAAGTGTAAAAGGGGCGGAGCAGTTCCGCATTCCAAGCCGTCGATCTGGCGATGAACATTATAGAGGTGATACGCTCCATTGTGGAGGACTCTAGTGACGATGAAGGGACCTTCCCAAGTAGGAGCAAGCTTGTGTGGTTTCTGTTGATCCACTCGGAGGACCAAATCTCCTTCTTGGAAGGCTCGACTCTTCACATTTCTGGCGTGGAATCGACGCAAGTCTTGCTGATAAATGGTCGATCTGATCATGGCCATTTCCCTCTCTTCTTCTAGGAGGTCGACTGCGTCTTGCCAGGCTTGTTCTGCTTCATCTTCGGTATAAAGTTCGACTCGGGGCGCGTTGTGAAGAGGATCACTCGGCAGAACTGCTTCGGCTCCATAAACCAGAAAGAACGGAGTTCTTCCAGTCGACCGATTTGGGGTGGTCCTCAATCCCCACAGAACTGACGGAAGCTCGTCGACCCATGCGCCCGCTGCGTGCTTGAGGGCACGCATCAGCCGGGGCTTTAGCCCTTTGAGAATCAGACCATTTGCCCTTTTAGCTTGTCCGTTCGACTGGGGATGGGCGACCGATGCGTAGTCAACTCGTGTGCCTTGAGAGGCGCAAAAAGCTCCGAACTTCTCTGAATCAAAGTTTGACCCATTGTCAGTGATGATGCTATGCGGGACTCCATATCTGAATGTTAACCCCCTGACGAAACTGATAGCGGTGCAAGCATCAAGATTCTTGATAGGCTTAGCTTCAATCCATTTGGTAAACTTGTCGACTGCCACAAGCACATGTGTGAAACCGCTCCTGCCTGTTCTCAGTGGACCAACCATGTCCAGACCCCAAATAGCATAGGGCCAGACGAGTGGAATGGTCTTCAGGGCTGACGCAGGCTTGTGTGACATGTTGGAGTAGAACTGGCACCCTCCATACTTGTCGACTATCTCCTTTGCCATTTCGTTTGCCTTTGGCCAGTAAAATCCTGCTCGGTATGGTTTAGCCACAATGGTCCGAGAGGACGCATGGTGACCACAGGTCCCCGAGTGGATATCATCAAGGATTATCTGACCTTCTTCTGGCGTTATGCACTTCTGACCGATTCCAGTCGCGCTTTCTCTATACAACTGTCCCTTTATGACTGTGAAGGCCTTGGATCGGCGGACGATCTGTCGAGCCTCTTCCTCGTCTTCTGGGAGTTCTTTCCTTAGGATATACGTGATGTACGGTATCGTCCAGTCGGGAGTGATTGCCAAGACTTCCATGATTAGGTCGACCACAGCAAGGACTTCGACTTCAGTCGGATCTGTGGCACTTTTCGGCTGCGGGGCTTCTTCTGTAAAATGATCTTCTTGGACTGACGGCGAGTGGATGTGCTCCAGGAACACGTTACTGGGAATGGCTTCTCTCTTGGAGCCTATCTTTGCCAAATCGTCAGCCGCCTGATTTTTCAGTCGGGGGATTTGATGAAGCTCTAACCCCTCGAATTTCTTTTCTAACTTTCTCACTGCATTGCAATAACCAGTCATTGCCGGACTTCTGACGTCCCACTCCTTCATCACTTGATTAACCACCAAATCTGAGTCGCCATAGACCATGAGGCGACGGACGCCGAGTGAAATGGCCATGCGCAACCCATACAAAAGTGCTTCATATTCTGCTTCATTGTTGGAGGAATCGAAGTGAATCTGGAGAACGTATCTGAGCTTATCTCATCGGGGGGAGACTAATACTACCCCAGCACCGGAACCATTCAGCATCTTAGATCCATCGAAGAACATGGTTCAGTGTTCCGAGTGAACTTGAGTCGGAAGTTGTTGTTCAATCCACTCGGCGACGAAATCTGCGATTGCTTGGGACTTGATAGCCTTCTTTGCTTCAAACTTGATATCTAAGGGAAGGAGTTCAATCGCCCACTTAGCCACTCGACCAGTTGCATCTCTGTTGTGCAGAATCTCTGACAGTGGCGTCGCCGACGACTGTAATGGAGTGGTCAGAGAAGTAATGTGCAACCTTCTTCGTGGTCATATAAATCCCATATACGAGCTTCTGGTAATGAGGATATCTTTGTTTTGAAGGGGTCAAAACTTCAGACACATAATAGACTGGGCGCTGAACTCTGAAGGCCTTTCCTTCTTCTTCCCGCTCGACCGTAAGTACTGTACTGACAACTTGTCCTGTGGCTGCAATGTAAAGCAGCAGAGGCTCTTTGCTGATTGGGGCAGCAAGCACCAGCTGGGTGGAGAGCAGAGCTTTGAGCTCTACAAATGCTGCATCAGCTTCTGGAGTCCACTCGAACTTGTCAGACTTCTTCATCAGTCGGTAAAGAGGCAACGCCTTTTCACCGAGACGAGAAATGAATCGACTTAGAGCGGCCAAGCAGCCTGTAAGCTTTTAGACATCGTGCACATGCACAGGGCGCTTCATCCGGAGTATGGTGCCAACTTTTTCAGGATTGGCGTCGATCCCCCGTTCGGAAACGAGAAAACCGAGTAACTTTCCACCTGGAACTCCGAATGTGCACTTTGATGGATTGAGTTTGATATCATACCTCCTGAGGTTGGCAAAGGTTTCAGCAAGGTCAGTCCGCAGATCGGAACCTTTCCGTGACTTGACCACAATATCATCCATGTCTGCCTCCACATTCCGACTGATTTGAGTGAGTAAACACTTCTGAATCATCCTCATGAATGTGGCTCCGGCATTCTTGAGGCCGAACGGCATGGTGACGTAACAGAAGCATCCGAATGGAGTGATGAAAGCTGTTTTGACCTCGTCGGGTCCATACAGACGGATCTGATGGTACCCGGAATAGGCGTCTAGAAAAGACAATCTCTCGCACCCCGCGGTCGAGTCGACTATTTGGTCGATGCGAGGGAGAGGAAAATGATCTTTCGGGCAGGCCTGATTGATATGTTTAAAATCAATGCACAAGCGAAGTGACTTGTCCTTCTTGGGGACCATGACGACATTGGCGAGCCACTCAGAGTGGTAAATCTCTCGGATGAAATCCGCTGCTAAGAGCCGAGCCACCTCCTCGCCAATAGCTTTCTTCTTCTGGACGGCGGACCGTCGAAGATGTTCTTTCACAGGCTTGAATTTTGGATCGACTCGTAGACGGTGCTCAGCCAGCTCTTTGGGAACTCCAGGCATGTCGGAGGGTTTCCGTGCGAAGATGTCCCAATTCTCACGGAGGAGCTGGACGAGCGCTTCTTCCTATTTGGAGTCGAGCGTCGTTGAGATGTGAGTCGGGGCAGCATTGGGGTCGGTCAGGTGAATATGAACTGCCTTCGTTTCACCGGATGACTGAAAAGCTGATTCTGAAGCGGGCTTCTTAGCTCGTAGCAACTCACTCGGATCTGCAGTCTTCTGATACTCTTGCAGCTCAACAACTGCCATCTGAGCGTCTGCTATCTTTGAGCCTTTCTGAAAACACTCTTCTGCCTTCTTCCGATTGCCTGTAACAGTGATCACACCTTTGGGACCAGGCATCTTCAATTTGAGATACACATAACATGGTCGAGCCATGAAGCGTGCGTAAGCTGGCCTGCCCAAAATGGCATGATAAGCACTTTGGAAGTCCACAACCTCGAATGTCAACTTTTCCTTGCGGTAATTCTTTGAATCACCGAAAACCACATCAAGAGCAATCTGGCCGAGTGATTCGGCTTTCTTCCCAGGAATGACTCCGTGGAAGCTCATGTTACTGGTACTGAGCCTGGACATCGGAATGCCCATTCCTTTCAATGTTTCAGCATACAGTATGTTTAGGCCACTGCCACCATCCATCAGGACTTTGGTCAGTCGAGTGCCTTCGACAACTGGGTCGACCACCAAAGCTTGCCTCCCAGGGGTGGCAATGTGCGTAGGGTGATCAGACTGGTCGAATGTGATGGCAGTCTGAGACCACTTCAGATAACTGGGTGTTGCCGGAGCAACCATATTCACCTCACGGTTAATGACTTTCAGTCGACTTTTGCTTTCGACATCAGCAAAAATCATCAGGGTGGAATTGACTTGGGGGTATCCATCGTCACTATCTTTCTTGTCCTCAACCCTGTCCGACTCTTTTTCCTTATCTTTGGACTGCTTGCCCTGAAACTGCTGGATCAGGAGCCGGCACTGTCGAGTGGTATGCTTTGGGTAAATAAAGTTACCCTCTTCATCTTTCTTGGTGTGGATGTGACATGGCAGATCCAAAACATCATTTCCATCTTGATCCTTGACTTTCTTGGGCTTCCAGGGGCCCTTGGGTTTTCCCTTGAATTTTCCCTGGGTTACGGCCAGGGCCTCCCCAGGGGCGGCCGGCTCGGCCTTCCGCTTCTGTTTTCGACTGGAGTTTCCTCCGGTTTCTTGGGCGACTGCCTTGTGCTTGCCACTCTGGAGTCGATCTTCGTCTTCACCATTAGCGTATTTGGTGGCAATCTCCATCATCCGATTCAGAGACATCTCTCCAGTTCGACCGAACTTCAGATTCAATTCTCTGTATTTAACGCCTTCTTTAAAGGCACAAACAGCTTGATAATCTGGTACATTCTCAACTGTGTGATGCAATGTGATCCACCTCTGGATGTAATCCCTCAGAGTTTCATTCGGTTTCTGCATGCAAGACCGCAACTCTGTAAGGCCTGCAGGCCGCTTGCATGTTCCCTCAAAGTTTGTGACAAACACTCGGGAGAGGTCCTCCCAAGTGTAGATGCTGCTGGGTGCCAACTGATTTAGCCACGCTCTGGCTGAGCCCTCCAACATGAGAGGCAAATGCTTCATAGCCACCTCATCATTGCCACCGCCAATCTGTACAGCCACTCTGTAATCTTCAAGCCAAGTGTCAGGTTTAGACTCACCGGTGAACTTGCTGACCCCCGTCGCCAACCTGAAGTTGGGAGGAATCACTGCGGCTCTGATGGCTCGACTGAAACACTCTGGCCCCGAAGCATGGACTCTGCTGCTGGCAGGCGCATCTCTGTCGTGGCCTTCTCGATGAGCTCTGTTCCTGTCAACCAAACCTTGAATGAGGATGGACCTCGCATCAAAGCCTGGGTCCCTGGGGTCGACTGGAATCCTCCGCCCAACACTATGAGGGCGTCTGTCATCTCGCTGTCGAGGCGCATACGACCCACTCCTCGGGGGAGGGGTTGGCACTCGACGTCGATCATCACGATCGAATTGGTGATCATACTGCTCATTTCTTCTGTACTGATCGTGCCGGTCTCCACGTCCCTCACGCCTCGGGGGCGATCTCGGGCTGTGAGCCGACTAGACTGTGTCCGTTGCAACGGATCGACTGTGGATCCTATTCCATGACTGAGAAACAGCGGAATTCTGGTTTCCCGCCGCCCGGAGCAACGCTCTGATCTGCAACAAGCCCCTGCCAGCCTCTGACTGGGAGGGCTGAATCGATTCTGCTATACGGGCCGCGGCGGCCAAATTCTGAACTGGGGTTTGATAATACCTGTGTTGGTGGGAAGAGCTGGCGTCGACTGGACTCGGGAGCTCGCTGACGCGCTTGCTCGTCGAGTATTCGCTGGAGATTCTCCAGTCGAGTGCGCTTGGCCAAGTTAGCCAAGCGCGCGTCCTCCAAGGCCCGGGCCTTGGGGGTTTCTCCGACGATAGGAGTGTGGAGTGCGTCCATGGTCCGGCGGCGAAGCTCCTCTCGTTGCAATGACGTGAGAGGTTCGGGGAGATACTCATCATGGGGATGCGACGGGTCGCCCCCACCCGCGCCTCCATCAGTGCGAGGGAAACCGGGAGGACTGTGTGTTCCATCGACCGCCAGAACCTCAGCCGCTGGGTCGCTGCTGTCGCACTTGGATGGGGTCTCCGCGGAGCCAGTCGACAGGTCGAACAGGCCGTAGAGGGATTCGTCGGGCTCGATTGCCGCGACTTGTTGGGCGGCCGACTGGCGAGCCACGGCATGCCTCACCCACCTCTGAAGTCTCGACCGACCGGAGCGCTTGCGCTGGTGGGAGACATGGTGGGGAGACGACACGGGGGCCGACCGATACTGGGTCGACGGCTGCTGCAGGAGGACGGCACGAACGCATGCGCGGAAGTGCGTCGCACCGCGGACGGGGAGCGCGTCGATGTGGAGTGGAGCCTCCTGGAGCCAAGCGGAGTCGTCGGCGATGAACGTGAGAGCGCCGAGACGGATCTCGCGGCCCTCCACCAAAACTCCGCACGAAACCATGATCAAAGGGATCGGAAAAATCACAACTTCTCCAACTAGGCGCTAAGATTCCTGCCCCACGGTGGGCGCCAACTGTCGTGGTTCTAACTCTGACAGTGATGTAGGGGGGGTGTGTATGGAGAGGCTAGATCTCAGCTATGGAGAGGTTGTAAACACACAGGGTGTACGAGTTCAGGCCCTTCGCGGAGGAAGTAACAGCCCTACGTCTCGGTGCCCGGAGGCGGTCGATTGGATTATATGCGTGTGAATAACAGAGGTGCGAACCCTTGTCTCGGAGGAGGGAGGTGGCTTATATAGAGTGCGCCAGGACCCCGGCCAGCCCACGTTACCAAGGGTTCAATGTACATTAAGGCGGGGCGTTACTGGTAACGCTGGTAATAAAGTGCTATAATGACCATAAAGACTACTTAATAGCCGACCGTTTGCCTGCGGAGTGACTTTAGATCTCCTGGCAATCGAGTGGTTGGCTTCGTGGTCGAGTGGTAGCTCCTTGGTCGAGTGTCTTGAACCCGTCGAGTGGGTACCTTCAAGTTGATTGAAAGGTGACTTCTTCCAGGGATGTCCTTGGGTAGGGCTCTTAGGACAGGTCCATGCCCCTACCCTTGGTACATAGCTTCGTCACCAGCCCCTTCGCCGCCATGGAGGCCATGGACCAGAGGGTAAACCCTTCTCCCATCTAGGGGGAAGGTCAAGGAAGAAGAAGAAGGAGGGGGGCTCTCTCCCCCTCTCTCCCGTTGGCGTCAAAACACTGTTGGGACCATCATCGTGACGACGGTCTACACCAACAACTTCACCGCCATCATCACCAACTCTCTCCCCCTCTATGCAGCGGTGTAACACCTCTTCTATCTGCTGTAATCTCTATTTAAACATGGTGCTCAACGTTGTATATTATTTCCCAATGATGTATGGCTATCCTATGATGTTTGAGTAGATCCGTTTTGTCCTATGGGTTGATTGATGATCATGATTTGTTTGAGTTGCATGTTTTATTATTGGTGATGTCCTAAGGTGCTCTCTATGTCGCGCAAGCGTGAGGGATCCCCCCGGTAGGGTTTGCAATATGTTAATGCTTTGCTTATTGTCTGCGTTGTTGTGTGAGTGATAGAAACACAAACACGGATAAGTGGGTTATGGCGTATGGGAATAAAGAAGACTTGATACTTTTATGCTATGGTTGGGTTTTACCTTAATGATCTTTAGTAGTTACAGATGTTTGCTAGAGTTCCAATCATAAGTGCATATGATCCAACAAGAGAAAGTACGTTAGCTTATGCCTCTCCCTCATATAAAATTGCAATAATGATTACTGGTCTAGTTATCGATTGCCTAGGGACAAATAACTTTCTTGTGACAAAAAGCTCTCTACTAAAACTAACTTAGTTGTTTCTTTATCTAAACAGCCCCTAGCTTTTAATTACGTGTTCTTTATTATCTTGCAAACCTATCCTATCACACCTACAAAGTACTTCTAGTTTCATACTTGTTCTAGGTAAACCGAACATCAAGCGTGCGTAGAGTTGTATCAGTGGTCGATAGAACTTGAGGGAATATTTGTTCTACCTTTAGCTACTCGTTGGGTTCGATACTCTTATTTATCGAGAAAGGTTACAACTGATCCCCTATACTTGTCGGTTATGAAAACCTTTCCCTGGCGCCGTTGCCGGGGAGCAAGAGCATGGGGTGAATATTCTTGTGTGTGCTTGTTTGCTTTATCACTAAGTACTTTTTATTTGCTATTCTATGTTGTTCTCTATCTTTAGTTATGGATATGGAACACAAAATATCAAAAAAATTAGGTGTACTTGCTACTCACGGAGATGGGTAACCTCCTAAAACCCTGGATGCTCGTTATGTGAAAGATATTATGCACTACTTTGATAATCCTAAGAAAACCCCATTCAACTATATAATGGGAGACATGTTGGATCAATGTGAATACTTTAGGGATTATCGCTTGAATCAAAAATAGGAACTATTATGGGATCAAATTCATAGGTTGCATTGGTATGCTTGGAATTTATGCCAAAGATATGATTTTACTTGTTGCTCTAGGATGAAGGCTCCACACCTTCCCTTTTCATGAAAATTTAATGATAATGAAACCTTAGCTTCTTATGCTAATGGTAGAAATGATTACTAAGATGTGGAACGAACAGAATAATTCGTTGCTTTTAAGGGTGCTTATGAAATTGAATCTTTGTTCGAAAAGTATGAAGCCCATGATGATGATGTTTATAGGCCTGAAAATGTTGCTATACTTAAATATTTCTATGAGAATTATTAATATAATGTCGATATTGATGCGTTTATTTAGAGAGTCTACACTGTCCAAGAAGATACTAATATTTTGCAGGAAACTATGGAAGAAGAAATTGATGACACTGTGAGCTCATTAGATGAAAAATATGACGAGGAGAGCGAAGAACAAAAGGAGGAAGAGCGGATTGATCACCCGTGCCCATCTTCTAATCAGAGTAACTCTTCAACTCATACATTTTTTTAATTTCTCTTCGTGCTTACCGAAGGTTGATTTCTATGATAATTGCTATGATCCCTTTGATTCGTTTGAAATATCTCTTTTTGATGAACTTGATGCTTGCTATGCTTGTGGCTAAGATGCCAATATGAATTATGCTTATGGAGATGAACTTGCTATAGTTCCTTATGTTATGAATGAAATTGTTGTTATTGCACCCACGCAAGATAGTCCTATTATCTTTTTGAATTCTCCCAACTACACTATATTCACTAGTAGAAAACAGGGCTTTGGTTGGGGCCTGGCCAGCCCATTTGTCCTAGTTCTGTCATGAGCCGGGACCCATGGGGGGCATATGTCCCGGTTCGTGCGCCCAGGAGGCCGGTCGGGCCTCGGGAGGAATTTGTCCCGGTTCG